>NC_077228.1:53606840-53868915 GCF_027887165.1 Monodelphis domestica | reverse complement strand
AACCCACATTAAAGCAAAATAGTCTTTGATTTCTATTCAGAAAAACAGGTTGTGATTTTCTGTAAACTTCCATAAGCATATTTGTGTATATAAATGCTTTTGCTGTTCAGATTTCAAAAGGCTACTGGAAACATTATGATCAGGGGACAATAATGTACCTAAAAGAATAAAATAATGTTTTCACATCTAGGACACTGGGGTCCCGGATGGGGACCTGGAAGGGGCTTTAGAGTTCATCTAACCCAACATCCTGTGTTTCTAGATAGGGAAACCAACGCCTAGAGAGATGAAGCCATTTGCCCACTGTCATGCAGGTTGTAAGCAGAACTGTTCACATAGTTGGCATGGGCGACTTCCTGAAATGGGTAATAAATTGGATTTATTGCAAAAGCCAAATAAGGCTTCCTAGAATGATATAGCTTACAAAGAGAGATGATTGGACCAATTGGCGGGAATGCATCAAATAGGAGAATGATGGCAGGTGGGACACCTGATAGCTAAAATGAAATTTATAAGATGCATATGGTTGAATTTCATTTTTTTCTTTTTCATTTGATGATCAAAACCACATAACAGACAGTGCAATATGAAAACAGATGAAATGAATTTCCACATGGGTTCTGCCAAGTTCCCTTTTGCACTGAGTTCTTAGAAAGTCCATCTTCCATTCCCATGAGTCTCCTGGCATCTTCAAATTCCACAGTTGACTTGCTCATTCTGCCACCTGACAGAGCAACAGGAGGAGTATGCCCCAATGCTTTTGAAGGCCAGCTTGTTTATTGTAGTACTAGGATATTTTTTCAATTCATTCTGATGGGTGAAGAAGTTGTAAAATCCTACAAAGCTGTAATTATCACAAGGCTCATTCTGATGAAAGCTGTAAGGATGGATAATCTATGGAGTGTAATAAAATTGTGATTTATACTTACATGGCATTCTGAGGTAAAAGGGAATTCAGCTAACGAGACAACAGATTCTTTCACTCATTTAAGACAGGACTCTGCCTGGGAGAAGTTTCAAAGTTACACAAAGAATTTTTTTTTTTTGTGATTTAAAAATACAATCTCTTCTCAGTCTTTATGCTAATAAACATACCCTTTGGCAGTTATACAGTTCTACTGGCTGTCACTCAGCAACATAAAAATCTGCAAACTATTCTGAACTTTCTATATAAATGGAGCTTATGGGGTGAAGAAATGGTAAATTGGCTTTACTTTTACTTAATCTGTGGTCTCTTTCCCCCTATCTGCATTTCATTCCAAATTAAATTTTTTTTTTGCATTCAGAGATGTGTGACAGGATGAAGGAAAATTTGCAAGAGTCACCATATGCAACATGTGAAAATCTGCACCATAGAAATGATATGCATTCTTCTTGACTATTGCAAATTATCTGAAAGACATCAAAGATGGTAATATGTTTTGAAACAATGTGTTTAAGGAATACTGATGCAAGATCATCTCTCTAGCATATTTGATGGCATGATGTAACCTAATGAAAAATGAGCTCTAGTGAAAGAGCGAAAAGGTAACTTGAATAGAGGTTTGGGTAAAAAAAGCCTACTTATAATGGTACTCATAAATTAAGGAGAATTAATTAGCATCAAATTTAAAGAAGTAGAATGTGATTCATTTATCCATGTAAGAAACTAAAAAATGAATACTAAATATTTGAGATCATTTTAATTATATCTCACCCTAAGTGTCATTTGAAATTCAAGAAAATTTCGTGAAGGAAAAAATTTCATAATTAAAAATTGTATCAAGTATTTTCTTTGTTTTATAGATTTTGTTGAAAGTTATAGTTAAAAACCTCATGAAATATGTAAAAGATGGGATGTTCTACACATTGCTATTGAAATGCTTTATTTGAGGGTTTTAAATATAGTTTATGAACATTTCTTTTTCTTCTTTTTAATTGGGTCATTTGTGAAAAGCAATATTTCAGCTTATGCAAATATCTAAATTGTGTTCTAAATTCGTCTACTAGAAAGATTGATGATTTAGATCTCAAGAGGCTTGGCACCTCTTGAAGTTCTACTTCTATTTCTTATTACTTATGTGACCTTGGACAAAACATTTCCTTCTTTGGGCCTCAGTTTCCTAATATGTAAAATTAAAGGCTTCAACTAAATGATTTCATACCTTTTAGTATTATATTGTTTGTTTATTCATTTTTAGTCTACATCTGTGCTTTAACTAGTATTAGGAACTCCCAGGGTAGAAATTCTTGCCACCTATACAGTGTTGCAAATAATTCCTTTGCAGTTTGTGATCTTAGAAGGGTAGGGGACATTAGAGGACAGTTAGTCTACTTCTCTCATTTTTATTTTATTTTATTTTTATTTTGCTTTATATTATTTTATTTCTCATTAAACATTATTTTTATTTGGTCAATTTCAAACATTATTGCTTGGCTACAAAAATAATTTTCTTTTCCTCCCTCCCCTCCCGCCACCCCTCCCATAGTCAATGCGTGATTCCACTGGGTATCACATGTGTCCTTGATCAGAACCCATTTCCAAGTTATTGGTATTTGCACTAACAAAGACCTAGAAGTGGTAAATGACTTGTGCCATGTCCTATAGGCAGTGACCGCTGTGATTTGAACCCAAGACCTCTCCTACATGTAACACTCTTTCTCTTGCACCATCAATTTTGATGTAAGAGTAAATTGCTCTTGGGCATGGTGGTGATAATGGTGACCCCTTCAGTTCCCCTTGAGTTTAACTCCTAAGGGAAAATTTTCTAATGGATTATGACTAGAGCCGGAGAATTGCTTTGTCTGTAGAAGTCATTTCCATTTAACATTCTCTACTACACCTATTTATTCTGGCTGTAGAAGAGTGGTTATAGAATTATTTTCCTTTGCACTAAATAAACAAGGGCCATGAAACTAAATAAATACTGAGATACATTTGAATTATAAATGAAGTACTTTTGAGTGGCAACAGAACTCTGTTAAGTAGGGAGAAGTGTCACTACAAAAGTTCACAGTTCTTAATCTTATTCTTTTTAAGACTCCTCTACTTTTTTACCTAAATATTAAAAGTTAATAGAAAAATTTAAAAAGGAATAGTATCAGTTTTCTATTTTTCATACCAAAAATTGACAATAAATATGTCAGGATATAAAGAATGAGTCCTATTAGACAATACAGTAAAACTTTGGAAACAAATAGATGTGGCCATTTTTTTTTCCAAATAATGTGTTTTTCTTAAATCTACCTCTAAGGAAGAGAAGAATAGAAGAAAGTTTCCAAAATGAGTTACTGCAAAAATTATTTTATTTTTCTTTTCTCTTGATTAAGGTTTTTATATGTATATATGTTCATTTGAAAGTATATAATAACACGTTCAATAGCTGTATACTATGATTTTTTCAATAAGCAAACACTGTTAAAAAAGCAGCTTCTACAGGATGGCAGAACTTCTACTTGAAAAATTCAAGAATTATCCTTAGCTGATTGCAGATTATGGTTTTATTGGCTATTTTATAAGTCTTTTATGAGTTCTGAAAGTCTAGATAAAAAACCAAAACAGGTGATATGAACAGCAAGATGAAAGCCTAGACATTTTCTCCAATCCTCACAATTCTCAAAATTACCTAAGTATGATTTATTTACAGGAGATGAAGTAATTACAATTGCCTCTGTAGACCAAAATACCAATGAATCTTTGCAAGGTCCTTCATTCTGCCCAGCTCCTTGTGGAAGAAACAGGAAAGTGGAAGCCTACTCTGTTCAGGAATACACCACTGATAAGATAGAGAACTAAAGAGTAAAGGGCACGAGGACAGAGTCCCAGCATTTGTGAGGCCAGAAGGAAATGAAAAGGCAATCAGTTGGAATCAGTCTTCTGAGAAGACACTTAGGGAAAGAATGGAGACCTTTAAAAAGTGAATTCTCTAGTGTGAGAGGAAACAGATGAAAGTTTTTTTCTTTGTTAATAATCCTTATCTTTTTTCAGTATCAATTCTAATACACACACAGAAAAGAAGCAGTTGGGGTCAATTGACTTGCCCAAAGTAATGTAGCTAGGAAGTGTTTGAAGACAGATTTCAACCTAGGTCCTCCCCACTTCAGGCCTGGTACTACCTAGCTACCCTGATTGAGGCAGTTTTTAAGTCCAGTCCTTGAGGCTTCATCAAAGGAAAAGGAATAATAAAGTGAGCAATAGAAAAATAAAGGAGGAGAAGAGAAGAATCTGAAATTATCAAAGATCTCAGGAGGAAGAACATTCCTGAACAAGTAGAGAGATCAAGACAGGAGATATTGGAACATAAAGGGAGCTGACCACCTAAAGATCCCAAACAATCTATAGATATCTAAATAAATATTGCAAAACAGAGGAAATCAACCAGAAGATGAGACAGAAGACTCTATTGATTCCAAAGAGATTATGAAACTCCAGTAGGATATTCTTAAATAGTTCAGGACAAAAATAAGAATCATAAAAGCAGAATTAATGAACTACACACAGGATGGAAATATTTAGACAAAGGGGGGAATTCAAAAACATGGTGGCAAGTCTCTCCAATGAAATGAAAGGGATCAATTGTAAAACATAAGTCAGAGAGAGAGAGAGAGGAGGAGAGAGAGAGAGAGAGGGAGAGAGAGAGAGAGAGAGAGAGAGAGAGAGAGAGAGAGAGAGAGAGAGAGAGAGAGAGAGAGAGAGAGAGAGAGAGAGAGAGAGAGAGAGGGAGAGGGAGAGGGAGAGGGAGAGGGAGAGGGAGAGGGAGAGGGAGAGGGAGAGGGAGAGGGAGAGGGAGAGGAGAGGGAGAGGGAGAGAGAAAAAGGGAGAGAGAGAAAGAAAGGGGGAGAGACAGGGACAGAGGCAGAGAGGGAGAGAGGGAGACAGAGATAAGGAGGAGGAAGAGAAGATAGGAGAGAGGTTTAATATGCAATAATATTAAAAAGAACATGTTATCTCTATAAAAGCATACTGATTTTGAAAATAGCATAAGTATAGACAACGTAAGAATCACAGGTCTCCTATAAGAGTATAAGTCAAAAAATTTGAATACCATAAATGCACAATATTAACAAACTTCCCAGAACTCTTTAATATAGAAAACAAGTGCTAATCGAAAGAATAATCAGATTTTCTCCAGGAAAAAACAAAACAAAACTATGCTGCAAACTCCAAAATATATATTGTGGTTAAAAACAAGTCCAAGGACAAACAATGAATTCTGCAAGTAACTAGAAAAAACCTTCATAATATAAAGGAAATTCAAATAATATAGGAATATTCAGCATTCACTAGAAACTGCAGAAGGGAAGTGAATAAAATATTCCACTAAACAAAAGAGCTCAAGATGTAAAACAAGACAACATACCCTGAAAAACTGAACCTAATCATTAATGAAAAAATATGAACATTCACTAAAAAGAGAGGCATCTGAAGCATTTCTAGAAAAAAAATCAGCGGACAAGAGCAGATTATTTGCTTTGCAAACATGCCAGACAACAAAAACACAAGAAAGTTAAATAAACACAGCTACCAAAATCAAAGCACAAGTAACTAACTAAATTACCCCATCTCTGGAGACTATTAAAAGGAAAAAAAAGAAGAAAGAGAAAGGCGTCTATTAGGTTAAAAAAAAAGGGATCACTGAAAATTTTTTATTCTAAAAGAATACAAAGCAAGAAATAGGAATATAGAACTTACATGGAAAAAAGTGATAGTAGAGAATGAGGCCTGAAATGCTTTAGATGAGCAAATATTTTAAAAGTATTTTGTACTGTGCCTCGCACATAGTAGGTACTTAATAAATGCTTGTTCCTTTCCCTTTTCTTCTCTCCCCAAAAGTGAATCCGTGTGGGAGTAAATTGCAGAATGGAAATATACAAAAGTAAGGAGAGAGATGGTAATAATAAATATAGCTGATATTTACATAATTCTCACTATGTGCCAGGCACAGTGTTAAGTGCTTTACAATGATTATCTCATTTGGTTTTTATAACAACTCTGGGAGGCAGGTGCTATTATCATCCCCACTTTTTTATTGTTCGGTTGTTTCTCTGTCCTGACTATGTGCCCCTACTTGGGGTTTTCTTGGCAGAACTGTGGGAGTGGCATGCTATTTCCTTTTCTAGCTCATTTTATTTTATTTATTTATTTTTTAAACCCTTAGAGAGAGTGGTCAGGGCTAGGCAATGGGGGTCAAGTGACTTGCCCAGGGTCATACAGCTGGGAAGTATCTGAGGCCATATTTGAACCTAGGACCTCCCATCTCTAGGCCTGCCTCTCAATCCACTGAGCTATCCAGCTGTCCCTTCTACTCATTTTACATATGAGAAAACAGAGGCAAACAGGATTAATTGACTTCTGAGGGGTTAGACAATGAGTAAATGTTGTGAGGTCAGAATTTGAACTCAGGAAGATGAATTTTTCTGACTCCACGTCCAGCATTCTATCCACTGACCACTTAGCTGTCCATCTCTATTTTATAGATGAGGAAAGTGAGTCAAACAGAAGTTAAGTGAATTGTCCTGGGCCATACAACAAGAAAGTGTGTGAGGCCACATTTGAATTCAGTTCTTCCAGATTCTTAGTCTCATGGTATCTCCACAGAGGCAATGAGCCATCTGGAGAATATATGGAAATGTGTTAGGTGACTGTATCAAGTCAATGATTAAACAGTGGAGGGAAAATAACTTCTTTAATCTCTCAGGAAGAGAATGGTTCACAGGGTAAATGGAGAGATTAAGAAAGGACAATAAAAGGAAGAAATGTCAATTCAGTGATGAGAGGGTGCACCATTGTAAAATGCTCTCATGGAGGACTTAGATGGATTCTCTAGTGGGAAATGAAGAGAACGTTTCTCTAGGCATCATCTGAAGAAGTTGGGGTACTCAGAAGGTCTCCTGCCACTTACATTGTGTTGTGATCCCACTGACATTATTCTGTCATAGAAGAAGGGGAATCAGAGCCATTGGAGGTTACTATAATCCAAATGGGTGTGGGGGAGGATATGAATCCAATAATTGGGAAAGAAAATGCTCATGGGGAAGTCAAGGAGTACAAATAGACAGCCTAATCAGGGACACAGGAACACATCTAAGGGCAGTATCTTTTTTATCTCCTGAAGGAATTTGTATTTCTAAGAGTGAGGCACAATAGAAGAAAAGGAGGAGATAGAAAGACCTTCATAAGGCAATAACATGGAAATTATTTAGAAAAGGGAATTCTAAAGAGGTATTTTAGAAACTTGAAATCCATAAAGAGCACAATAACTAAAGATGGCATAAATAAGTATGAGAGCTGTGAATCAAAGAATAAAAGTTTATAATAGAAAAGCAAGAAGATTGACTAAGAGAATAAGATAAAAGTCATATTTTTTTAAAAGATGCTGAAAATGAAAAAAAGAAACATATAGACATTGAAGAGAAGGGAATGGAGATTTTAGGTAACCCTTTAATTGAGAGGAAAAAGAAGAGTAAGATAAATAAATAAGAATAAAAAATAAAAGAATGATGTTAAGTAAAATTTCGAGACTAGAGAAAAGAGCGATAAATGGAGTGGGGATGAAAAATGAAGCCTAGGGGAATAATGTTGGCTTGAATAGAGTAAGTCAAATGTTTGAAGAGAAAAATATTGCCTTTACAGAGGATGAATATGAAAAAATGATACTAATTTGGAAAAAAGCAACATGAGAGACAAATGGAGAAAAAATATAAACCTAACTCATAACTTTAAATGCAAGTGGAATAAAATCCAATAAAATGAGAGTAAAAGTTTGCATAAGAACCCCTTCCTGCATCTGTTGTTTACAAGGAACAGATCTATAAAGGAAAGACAAAGAATAAAGATGATAGGCTTTAACAAAATTTACTGTATATCAACTGAATCCTCCAATGCATGAATTGCCATCATGCTATCAGAGAAACAAAAATAGAAATTCTCACTCTAAATAGGGATGAATGGAAAAATTACCATATTCTGAAAAAGAACCATAGACTAAAAACCAATACCAATATGAAACTTATATTCTACAAATGCCTAAGTATCTAAATATAAAAAGGAAAAATAAACTAAATTGCAAGAAGCCATACACGTTAACATAGTTATAACGGCATATATGTATGTTTCTCTCTCAGTTTTGAAGAATGATAAACAAAAGTAAATGTATAGAATGGAACAAATTGCTCAAGAAATTTATATCAAGGCAATAATCACTTATTGAGTATCTACTATATGCTAAGTACATACAATTACACTATGCTACGTGGTGACCATATAAAGAAAAAATGAAAAAAAAGTTCCTTCCCCAAGGAACCTAAAGCCTAATACTATAGTTAATATTTCTCAGAACCAAATGAAACTTTTATAAAAACTGACCATATATGAGAGTAGTTATTAGAAAGAAATGTAAAAAGGCAGACATGATAAAATATCTTTTAATTATCATAATGTAATAAAAATAGCAATTAGTCTAATGAGAACAAAAGAGGTCATTGATAAGAGGAAAGTATAATGCAAACCAAAATACTTATAGCAACACTTTTTTTGTGGTAGCAAAGAACTAGAAATTCAATAGATGCAATTGGTTGGAGAATGGTTAAATTAACTTAAATATATGGATATTTTTAAAAATTAGATTTTTTATATGTTGATCATTTTTTTTAAAACCCTTACCTTCCATCTTCCATAGTCAATACTTTGTACTGGTTCTAAGGCAGAAAAGTGGTCAGGGCTAGGCAATGGGGGTTAAGTGACTTGCCCAAGCTCACACAGCTGGGAAGTGCCTGAGGTCAGATTTGAACCTAGGACCTCCCATCTCAAGGCCTGGCTCTCAATCCACTGAGCAACCCAGCTTCCCCCTTGTTGATCAAATTTTTAATAATTGTTTTCTGACAATTAACACTTTATGTTCAGTTCCCTTCCTTCCTTCCTTCCTTCCTTCCTTCCTTCCTTCCTTCCTTCCTTCCTTCCTTCCTTCCTTCCTTCCTTCCTTCCTTCCTTCCTTCCTTCCTTCCTTCCTTCCTTCCTTCCTTCTTTCCTTCCTTCCTTCCTTCCTTCCTTCCTTCCTTCCTTCCTTCCTTCCTTCCTTCCTTCCTTCCTTCCTTCCTTCCTTCCTTCCTTCCTTCCTTCCTTCCTTCCTTCCTTCCTTCCCTTCTTAAGAAGGCACAGAATATTATATACTTGGAATGTTTTACAATTACATAGAATAATCATGGCCTCAAAGAAAAGAAATAAAAAGATATTAACTTTCCTCAATCCTTTGGAGAAGTGGAAGGTTTATAGCAATGGAACATTGCATATATTTTCAGATTTTGTTGATACAATGAGCAGTTTTTTTAGTTTCTTTCTTTTTTTGCCTTTAACAATATAACTTTTAAAAATGTTTTATCTTTATTTAATTTAAATAACAAATTTCCACATAAGTTTTCCAAGATTATATGATTCAAGTTGTTCCCCCCCCCCAGTTGACAATCAAATCAATCTGGGTTATACATGTATTATAATGCAAAACATATTTCCATATTATTCAGTTTTAATAATATAATTTGCCATATGGCTCTTTGGGAAAGGGAGTAACTGGGGTAAATTTCAATGATGTAATAATAGAAGATATGAATAAAATTTAACTAAAAATATAAATAGTATAGCTAATCAGCAACTACCTTTCTATAAAGAGTTCTTCACATGAGGGGGTATAAATGAAATTTAAAATTTAAAACTATTTCTACATAGTTGTTTTCATTTATATAGATCTATGTATTTCAACATTAAAAAACATTATTTTGAGAAAGATTCTATAGACTTTACCAACCTACCATGAGTCAGTAACAAAAAAATGATAATAAGGATCTCTGCTCTAAATAAGCTCTTCAAAAACAAAAACAAAAAATCACTGAACAAAAATTGTTTATATTAGAAAAAACTGAACCTTTGTGATAATTATATCTGTAGAATACCTTTATACTTTTTTTACTTAATTATATTGAGTTAAAATGTGTCAGTGATTATTTTCTCTTTTTATGTGTTTGAAATTACATATATATATAAAGTTGATCTGGTGTAATGGATATTGGACAAGCCACAGATAATTAGGAAGACTTAGATTCAAGTCCCTCTGATACATACAAGCTATGTGACTGGTTGCCACTTTTCATTTCAGTTCTTTAGGCTCTGCCTTAAGTATTTAAATTGCACAGGAGATGGTGCTGATCTGCATTGGTAGTTTCTACACTGGGAAGTTACATACACAGTGAAATCATAACTCTTGTCTTCATTTCAACCCTTTGATCCAATTAGAATGGAATTCTGATAATCCATCATGATGTGGAGGTGACTCTGGGTACCTGAATGTTGTATCAGTAGACCATAAAACTGAACAGGTTCTACTATGCTAAAAAAGCTTCAAGTTTAGCCTTCATAAGACATGGAGCTGCTTTCTTATGACTAGTTTAGAGAAATCCAGATAGACTCACCACAATAGCCCGAAGGCTTGTTAATTAATTCTTGTTTGTGTTTTATTCAGCAACTACTGACTATACTTGCCAACAAGAAAAAGGAAATCTGAATGGGAAAAGCAATACTCTCTCAGAATTTAACTTCTACATTTTAAGTACATTTTGGTGAAAAGAATGAGTAGGCTCTGGGCTTAGGGAGCACTGAATAACATCAACAAAAATGCAATTGATCACATTTTAATGGAAAGGCAACAATCTATTACTGAGGGAATAGCCAATCAAAGGTCTTTTTAAATCTTTGTTATATTACAGATCAATACTGGTACAGAGCTGGAAGAAATAACAAAAGCGAGAAAATAGTGTAATTCAACTGAGACAACTGAGTCCTAATCTATTGAATCAGGTTATTAATAATTAAAATTGGAAATGGACAGAATAAAGGACATCAACAGAGTTTAAATGAATTTCATCAAGAGCTTTAAATCAGTGAAGAGAACAAGGAGATTAAAGAGGTCTATAAATTGTTTTATTCAGCAAACAACTGCTATATATGCAATAAAAAATATAAAAGTAAATACCAATACCTATTCAGAATATACCTTCATTTGTAAAATTCCAAGAAAAAGGATAATGGAAGATTATAAGCAGTATCAAACATTTTGATGAAGTTAAATGTTTACTACGTGGCAAAAAAAGAAAATATACGTTGGAGACAATGTGGGAAACCTGGGACACTAACACAATGTTTGTGGAGCTACAAACTGTTATAACCATTCTGGAGTGCAATTTGCAATTATACCCAAAGGTCCAAAATGAACTCTGCATATCCTTTGATCCAGTAATACCACTACAAGGTCTGTATCCCAAAGAATTCAAGGAAAAGGAAAAAGGATCTGTTTGTACAAAAATGTTTATAGCAGCTCTTTTGTGTTGGCAAAAGAATTGGAAACTGAAGGGATATCCATCAATTGAGGAATGGCTGAACAAATTGTAGTATATGATTGTTATTGAATACTACTGTGCTTCAAGAAATAATGAACCAGACAATCACAAAAAATATGGATTTATATAAAGTGATGCAAAGTGAAGTGAGAACCAGAAAAACACTGTACACAGTAACAGCAATAATGTATGATGATCAACTGTGAATGACAATTATTATCTTCAATGCAAGGATCCAGGACAACTCCAAGGGACTCATGGGAAAAAAGACTATCTACTGCCATAGAAGGAACTGATAGAGTCTAAATGCAAGTTGAAGCATACCAATCTTCACTTTATTTTATCCATGAATTTTTTTATTCGTGTAATATGTGTTTTGTTTCACAAATGAAAATGTATTGTATGACAACATATGTATAACGTACATTATATTTCCCATCATCTTGGGGAGGGGGAGAGAGGTCACAGGGATGGAAAGAGCATGGATAGTAAAATATCAGAAAATGATTATTAAATTTTTTTATTGACATGTAATCAGAAAAAAATATCTAAATGGGAAAAATGTTTACTATGAATGAAACAGTGTGATAAATTCTGAGAGAAGTAAAAGACCAAACTGGATTAAATAAAGGTTAATAAAGACTAAGCTAAGCCAAGTCTTTCTTAAGATATTTAAGGATTCAAAGGGGAAAATTTACAAAATTGAAAAGATCTTCAAAGAATTTTTAAAGAAATTTTTCTTATCAAAATTTTCTTATCAAGTAGTGCTATCATAATTGTATTTTAGTATCCTAACTGTACATGTGCACAAAAAGAAGGGAGAAAGGTACAAAACAAAAAAAGAAAAAGAAAACCCATTGGATTTAACCAAATGTATTTAGAGAAATTTTATTTTTGAGTCTATGAAAATTTTATATCATTGAGGGTTCTATTGGTAAAATTTCTGAAAGAAGGAAAGATATGAAGTCTTGGAAAAAATCTCACATTATATTAATACAACAGAAAAAATGACTTAATTGCAAGAACCACCAACCTACATGCCTATTTTTCTATCAACATAAAATATTTTTGAAACTCTAAAACTTAGATTCTTAAGGTTTATCAAATATGACATTGCTATGGCCATTTGCCACTATGGACTATATACCATATATAATCATTCCACTGATCTACTACATTATTTCTTAGCTAGTACCAGATTGTTTTTACAATTTATGCTTTGTAATATGGTTTGAAATTTGAAGCTTTTAGGCCTCTTTCCTTCACATTTTAAAAATGTATTCCAATTATATTCTTGACCTTATGTCAGAAAGGACTATCTGAATTTTTGCTATTTTTTTTGGCATTTTATAAAATAATTATTTGGATATGGATTGGTATAGCACTGAAAATAAATTGTTAGGTAGCATTGTGATTTTTATCATATTGACTCAGTTTACCCATGAGCAATTATTATTCATTTAATTTTTTTAGATCTATCTTTATGTGAAGGGTTGTACAATTATTTTCATATAATCTCTGTATTTATCCTGGCAGGTAGATAGATGGTCAAACATTTTATATTACCTTTAGTTAGTCTAAGTGTATTTTCTCTTTCTATCTCTTGCTGTTGGATTTTGTTGGTAGTATGTACAAGGACTAATGTTCTCTGTGCATTTATTTTTTATCTTACAACTTTGCTGAAGTTGTTAAATATTTCAATTAGTTTTTTAGTTGATTCTCTAGGTGTTCACTAAGTATACTAGCAAATCATCTACCGAGAGAGAGAGATTCATTTACTTAAGACCCATCTTTTCAATGCTAACATTCTATTGCTGTTGTCATACGGTTATGAGACATGGGAAATGAAATGGACATCCCGTAGAAGGTGACGAGAGAGCACATGGCAACAAGTGATAAACAAGAAATTTCAAAGGGGAAAAGAGATAAAGGAAGCCAGATTATATATAACTTAAAATTATGATGGTCTCATCATATGATGAATCTGAGAGAAAGTAGGAAAATTATCTAATGGATCCAAAATAATACTGGCAATTTCATGAGAAATCAAGAAAGGCCTCCAGCAAGTGGACCCTTTGTAGCAAACTCAAGAGAAAATATGGACAGGAATCTCTTAGGATAGAGAGACACAAATAGGCTGGAATCTGCATTATGGGAGTGAATTTCTAAATAACGAGACCACACTTTTATTTGAGTATTTTGATATTATAAAAGAGATTACTTTCATGAGGTATTATTATTCATGGAATAAGTTAGTACAACTGTTTCTGCACTTCTGTTTGAATACACTAGAGTTCATAAGTGAACAGGCTACTACTCTTAGATCTTAACTAATCGCTTCTTAGTATATACTTCTTAGATAGTTGCTTGATGCACATTAATGTTAAATAATTTTGTTCATATAGGTTATAAGTGTAAATGACCGAAGTGAGATTTGAACTCATAGCTTCCTGACTTCAAGCAAATTATTTTGTCAACTACTAACAAAAGGCAGCATTTGTATATTGCTCTAATTGTTTATGAATAAAAATTAAAAAAAATCACCCAAATTTTCCCATTTGACTCTTGTCACTCTCATATGAAATGGATGCTATAGATTTTAATATCCCCATTTTGTTAGAAAGCTGAGACTCAGAGGGATAAGTGATTTGCCCAGGGATACAGTTAGTATGTGTCAGAAGTGTGATTTGAATCCCAAATCTCCCTCACTTCAAGTGTGCCTCTTTATCCACTAACCATCTCTGCCCTCAATTCTCTATGTATTCTAAAAGATTTTCCCTTCATGTAACACAGTAATATTATGAAACAAAGCTCCCAATAATCCACCTCAGAGTCTGAAATAATAAGAAAATAGCATGCTTTAAACAAAGTAACCTGAATTCCAAAGTGTTCTTTTACATTGTAAAATTCATTTTTTTAGGCCAAATAAGGAGGGGAAAATGGGGCAAATGAATTCCTACCAGATTGAAAATCTGAAATTTGGGATTTCATGAAATGGAAATTTGAAATAGGGATTTCTTTTAAAATTTGACCTTTTTCTTCAAATTTCAAAATTTTACAAGAGACAGCAACACATTTTCTATATATGCTAGGCAAGCTAAGATATCTCTGTAAGTAAGAATATAGTACATATGGTGATGTCTTAAAAAGGAGATTCTGATACTGGTAGGATATTTTGGGGAAAGGATCCACAGTTTTGTTTTAAGAGTGTGTCCCATCACAGCTGAGGATATTTCAAGGAAAAGATGGCACAGTTTAGTGGAAACTCTGTCGTTTATTCCTTGGTCCAGCTCCCACCCTAGCTCTAATTGAAGTGAATCTTGCCAGATGAGAGCTGCCGCCAAGAAAGTGCATAAAATCCTGGGCATCATCAAGAATGTGCTGAAAACAAAATAGAAAACTTCCTCTTATCCAATACTATGGTGCAATCACACACCTGGGATAGGGTGGTCACCTAACTATAAATAAAAATAAAGATGATATTTATAAAGCAGAAGTTTGCAAAGCACTTTATATATATTCTCATTTGAGATAGAACTAATATTCTCTCTTTACCCAATTTTTCCCTGCCTTAGTTCTAGTTCCCACAAGTTTTATTCCCAAAGATATACAGAACTAGTCAGATGCTTTTTATACATTGGGAAAAAACCTTGTTATGACAGAATAGTTCTGAAAGAAACAGCCGCTCTAGAACGAGGAGAGCAACTAGGGCCATATGCATTAAAACTTCACGTAAATAACTGGACAACTGGAGTCTCCCAGACAGTATGGGAAGGATCAAAGTCATCCTGGCAAGAAGACAGGAATGGCACCCAACTCAATGGGTACTTGGCAGAAAGCCCTGGAACTGTGACAATCCAGCTGTCCTCAAGCAAGACTAATGAAAGTAGGAAAACAATGACAACCCAGGAAAGAAGGAAAAGTCAATGGAGCAACTTTTATTGATTTCCCATAACTCTCCTTTCAAGGTAGCCAATTATTTTTCTCTTCAGATGTAGTGGTCATCCTATTCCTTTCATGGATAATAATGTTGACTAGAAATTACTTGATTAAGACTAATCTAAGCATGAGATCTGAAGCTGGAGAAGACTTTCAAGATCATTTATTCAAGACCTTCATTTTACAATGATCTATATTGTGAGAAAAGTCATGAAATATTTATAAACTAAATATTTGCAAATTGCATATTCATAGGCTAAAAATGGCCTTGAGAAGTACAATTATAATACTGTCAAGAAAGGCTAAAACCTAGAGTGAATCTGAGGAACTAGAAATTCATTTCAATTCAGTCCTCACCTTACTTCAAGGCTCAGCTCCTGCCATCTCTTACTTTAGGACTGTCTTGACCATTTCAAGTCAAGATGATGCCATCCCTCTTGAAAACTGCACCAATATATTTTATATGTATTTTGTATTTAGCTCTCTTCTGTTGTTTTTTTTTCAATATAGAAAGTATGCTTCTGAAGGGCAGAGACTATTTTGTATCCCAAGAACAATAGGACAAGGTTGGGGATGGGAGGAGAGACAGAGACAGAGACAGAGACAGAGAGAGAGAGAGAGAGAGTAGGAAGAGTGAGCAGGACTGGGAGAGGGGGAGAGAGAAATATTTGTTAGAGATTTTGTAGAAGGCAATTGAGGTCAGATACAGTTGAATTAGATGATCAAATTTCAGCTTTCTTTTAACTCTGAGATGCTGAGATTCCAAGCAAGCTCTTTAAAAATGCCAATTGCTATTTTTGTTGTTTTGTGATCCAAAAGAAAAATTAAGATGATCTGGCATCCCTGTTGGGAGTGTTATAATACTAATTGCTAACAGTGAGAAATTATACACCTGTCCTATTTCATTTTCATGTTGCTTATCATTGAGAATGATCTTTCATTAGAAAGAGTAGAACAAAGGTAATACAATAAGAAATGAAGCCCAAAGAAAGTGAGGAGATAATACAAGGGAACCCAAGTTCTTTATATAAATCAAATAAATCAAAGCCATAACAAACTATATTCCAGGGTTCTCAAAGAACTTGTACATGAGTATATAAAAGCACTTTTGGTGATCTTTGAAGAACCATATAGAAAGGAATAGCCTGGAGATGAGCAAATGAGGTCCCATTTTTCAAAAAAGTAGGGAAGAGGTATATTCATAATCTAAGGACAGATATTTGATGTCTATTGCTAGTAACAATCTAAAATAGATTTTTAAACAGCTAATATATGGACCCATAAAATAAAATGATTATCACTAGGACACAACATAGATTCATTAAGGACACAAGAAAACTTAAATCATTTTATTTTCCTTTTTTGATAGGATTTCTTAACTGCTTGATCAGGGGAATGCTATATATATGTATATATGTATATTTGATTTAAGTTAAGTAAATTATCTTATTGAGCATCTCATGAGAACCTTCTAGAAGAGCTAGATAAATGAGTGCTGGATGATAGGTAAATTAAGTGGTTTCATAATTCAAGATCAGTGCAAACCTTAGCTCAGATAGATTTCAGTTTAGTCCAAGGAATGACCATGTTGAAAAAGTGTTTATATAAGCTGTTGTTATCAACCTGAATAGAGGCTCCACAGGGTGTGTTTCAGTATTCTATATCCTGTTAAACTTCTACCAAAGCAATATCTTTGCAAAAGTTTTCAGTGAAAACATTGATAGCATGCTAACCCAATTTATTATGACAAAACAAAGCAATACAAAAATTCATATGGAGCAACCAAATGCCTGAAATTTAGATTAAAATTAATTACAGAAATAAAAAATATCTATAGCTTAACAGCAGATGACATAAAAATTTTAATGAGAATTTTAATTGATAGTTTCTCAATATATAGATACTAAAATAGAAGTGAAAACTCTAGGTTTCATTAGCAGAATTTCAATGCTCAGAATATGGCAGTTAATAGTGACATTCTACCCTGCCTCTATTTGATTACTTAGTTTGAGGTACTATATTCTAAAAGTCATCGATAAATAAATACATTCAGAGGATATGTTTGTCGTTTCAGTAATGTAGATACTCACTTCAAAGATTTAGAACCCAAGCCATTCATGCTTACTCAGTTCCATGGAGCTCTAGTAAGTGGCTTTTCTTATGTTTGAGAAGGGAGGTTATGACAAAAAAACTAGGATCTTTCCAGTGGTCTTCCCACCACTTATCCCTCTCTCGATTATACATTTTGTCAGATATCCTCTATTCTGGTTCTCCTTTGTAATTCTTAATTTGCTATGTTATAGTCTATTCATATCCCTTATATGTTTTTATTGCCTTCTGAGTGGTATCTGTTTTCAATTCTTTCAGGTTTGACATATTTCATGACTTGCTGGTACACAACAGTGATGGTAAAAAAGAAATATATATATATATATATATACATATATATATATGCATACACATATGTATGTATAATGTGGTTTTAAAGTGCTGTGGTTGGGGGAACTGCATCCCCCAGTGTGCCTCAGAGGTCTCTCCCTACTCCTTCATGGCGTGGGATTGGTCTTGAATTGACCAATCCCAGGGACCATGCCCCCCCCCCCACTTCCAGGCATGGGATTGGTTTATATAAGGACCAATCCCATGCTTAGGAGGGAACTTTGAATCTAACTTGATTCAAAGTTTAGAGTTAGTTAATTTCAGCTGGGGGAAACTCTGGTTGTCTTTTCTTTATTAAAGTTTTTAAAAAAGGATCAAAAGGGTAGAGTTTTTCTTTTAGCATCTTTAGTATACAAGCCATATATATATATATATATATATATATATATATATATATATATATATATATATATATATATATATATATGTGGTCTTTTTGTTCCTGGGAGAAGTTTAGGTTCTGCATATGAACTTTATAATTTTCTATAAAGGAGTGTTAATATATATTGTACATATAAAGTCTGATTATATATTATACATATAATGCTCAGGAAAATCAAGTCTAGCACCAGCCTCTTGGAGATAGGCATGTACTATGACTTCTTGGAAATGGGGCAGAAACTTTGGCTGCTTGCTGAAGGACTTGGACAGTCGAGCAATTTTGAATGATTTTCAATATTTTGTGGTGGTTGAGATGGAACCTATTATATTGAATGCAATACCTAATACTTTTCTTTTCTTTACTAATACCTTCATCAAGAATATTTTTGAAGATTATTCTCATTTATATAGGTGGGAAAAGTGGAAATATAGATGGACAGATATTGATATTCTCTGTAATTTTTGTCAGGCTTGTTAAAGTCTAAGATCTTTTCCCTCCTGTCTCTACTATCTTCCCTATTGAGACTTATGTCTTGGTTCCTAAATATTCACAAAAATTTTTTTCTAGCTCTAGCATAGATCATCTTTATTACCACTGCATTGAACCTAATTGTTTTTTCCGTCTTTTTCTTTTTAGCAGCATTATTCTTTCCTCTATGTACATCTGGGAATTTATGATTAGAATAAAAGTATGGTATCTCTACTATTCTCAAAGGTGAAAAAAATTCTGCTGCAATAAAACATACAGATCTTCTATATTTTTCTTTCCTTTCTTATCCTCTTTCCTTTTTCATTCTTTAGTGGCCTTGGGATATCTTAGTTGTTTCTCTCATCAAAGTTTATCTAAACAGAATCTATTCTCTGTGGCTTTTTTTGTTTTGTTTTAGGCATAATCTTCTGCTCTCCTTCTGTTTTAAGAGTTTATAAATGAGGCTACCTTCTAAACTGATATTGTCTTTGGGATTTTATTTCTTTGATTTTGGCAAGTAAAAATGACATCCATGTGATGTGAGAAGAAAAAATGAAGGGTCTTAGTGTTCTGGCTTAACTTTCCATCTCAAACAGATGAAAAGCCATTGACCAGAGTTCCACAGGACTGAACTGGTATGGTTGAGTTAGGATCTGCATCTTTGAATTTACATTGTTTAATGTGGAGAATCTTACTCCATGAATGAAAACTTTAACAAATAATATAACTGAGTTTTTCCTAGGATATCTCTATCCCTTCCTCATGAGTATCAGAATTTTCATCGTGTTTTTTTTAACAAATACTTATCATGAACACAAGTTGATCAACTATCCTGTGAAATGATGGTTTTTTGTGGCTTTTGGTTTTATGATAAACTTTACTCTATTAATTCCTTTATTTTCCTTCCTACACAGATTGTTTAACCAGTCATTCCATTTATCTGAAACTTCCCTTTATTTTTTATTTCATTTATATCATAAATATAAAGATTGATATGATTGAATTCTTTCAATAGCAAGTTCATTTATTGATCCTTGGAAAAAGTATCTTGCATTTATTTATCAACAGTTTTAAGGTGGAAAATTAAAGGTTTGGACTAAATTTGAGAATGTGGTTGCCAGGAATTATTACTCAATTCCAAATGACTTTTATGGTAGTTTATTTACAAAAGGAGAAAGAGTGAAAGTAAGAAAATCAGAGAGAGTAGATACTTACTCTGGCCAGGTCCAAACCAGGCAGGGCAAGGGGCATTGTGAAGGTGGGATTAACTCTTCCCTCGGTTAAGATACATTTTATTGATAGTTTAAACATTTATTTCACCCAATAGGCATAATTATAGCAATTCTGATAAGAGGGCAAAATACACTAATTTTCAAGCGATATGATGGCACATTTGGAAAACCTAACTACTTTAGCCAAATATAATAATGGAGACAATAAATGGGTTAATCAATACAGCAGGATAAAGTATAAAATCATTAAGAATAATTTGAAGTTTAATTCGCTACCAAAAAAGATCAAGAAAACAGCACAAAAAGGAAATGTTGCTTAGTATAACCACAAAAGCCAACAAATATTTAGAAATATATTTACATAAAGGGAAAAGTACAAGCTACAAATATCTAACTTAAGCAAGACTTAAGTAGTTGAAAATATATTTGATATTTACTGATGGATCTGATTAATAAAAATGATAGCAGTGACAATGTATACACATACACATGCATACATATGATATGTACACATGTTTATGTATGTTTGTATGCATATGGGTGCATGTAATGCACTATCAAATGAAGTACCCAGGAGTTTCTTGTTAAAATTAAAAGCATTAATAAATTCATATTAAACATTTACAATACCAAAGAAACAATGGGAAAATGCTATTGAAGGTGCTTTTGTACTCTAAACTTATTAAAATCCAATACAAAGCAGGTAATAAAAATCATCTGGTATTAGGCAAATGATAGAGAAATAGGATAGTGGAATGGAACAGATATGTCAGAATCCAAACAAATGTTCGTAATCAGTGAATCAGTCAATGCACTTTTATTCAACTTCTACTGTGTGCTAGGTATGGTATTAAACACTGAACATGCAAAGACAGGGCAACTCCTTGGCACAGTAGATAGAATGGCGGGCCTGGAGCCAAGAAGACTCATCTCTGTGATTCAAATATGGTCTCAGACACTTACTGGCTTCAGGACCCTGTGTAAGTCACTTGACCCTGTTTGCCTCAGTTTCCTCATCTGTAAAATGAGCTGGAGAAGGAAATGGCAAACCACTCTGATATTTTTGCAATGAAACCCCCCAATGGGTCACAAATAGTTAGATACGACTGAAACAATAGAATAAAAGAAACAAAGAAATGTAAAAGATAGCTTTTGCTCTCAAGGACCTCACAATCTAACAGGAGTGACAAAATGCAAATAATTGTATAAAACAAGATATATGCAGGTTAAAATGGCAATAATCAATAGAGGGAAGATACTTGAAGTAAGAGGGATTGGGAACAACTTCCTGTAGAATGTGGGGTTTTATCTGGAACTTGAAGCAATCCAAGGAAATCAGTAGAGCGAAGATGAGGAGGGAAAGCACTCCAAATATGGGGACAGCCAGTGAAAATGCTTGGAGTTAGGAGATGGAGGATCTTGTCGGAGGCACAACAAGGTGATCAGTGTGACCAGACTGCAGAGTAAGGGGGAGGGATAAGAAGGATAAAGGACAAGAAAACTGGTAAGGCTTTAAATGTCAGAGGATTTTATTTTTGATCTCCCACTGATAAGGAGCCACTGGATTTTATGGAGTTAGGGGTTTGACCCAGTCAGACTGTGCTTTAGGGGGATCACTGATAGCTGAATGCATGCAGGTGCTGATTTAAAGACAGAAAATGTGATGAGTTGAATAGGTTAGGCACATAAACCAAGGTGTGGTTTTGTTTGTTTTTACAAGGGAAGGATTGAGGAGGATGTTAAGGGTCACAGGAACTAATGATAGTGATGCCAGGAAGCGTGATCCAAAGGTATACTAAAGAGGTAGCATAGTGATTGATAAATCAAAAATATTCCACTAATACAGAAAGAACTCACTCTTTGACCAAGATTGGTAGAGAAATTAGAAAGGAATATGGTAGAAGCTGGATTTGGACCAGCATCTTATATCATACACCACATCCATCTCCAAAGAGATTTGTGTCCTAGACATAAAACAAGATATTATAAACAAATTAGTGGAACCTGGAAAGATATATCTTTTTTTTTTATAACTGTGGATTATGACCCAGCAAGAGATAAAGAGGATCACAAGAGTTAAAATGGCTGATTTTTATTATAGAATATGGAAAAGCTTTTTTAGAAAGAAAATCAATTTAACTAATAGTAGAAGGAAAAAAATTACTTGGGAAAAATCTTTTACAGTGAGCTTTTTTTGCTAATGGTCTGAAATCCAAGATAAATAGGGAGCTAATTCAAATACACCAGAACGAACACAAGACAATTTACTATAGATAAATAGATAAGGATATAAACAGTATCTTCCTCTGAAAAGAAGAAATACAAAGGTAAAAATGCTTCAAATCACTGATAAGAGAAATGCAAACTAAAACAATGTAATTTCTATTGGTATCTGTCAATTTAGCAAAGTTGGCAAAAATATAAAATTATAATTATGGAAGGACAATTAAGAGGATAGGTACACTATTGCATTCCTATTGTACCTCTACATTTCTAAATTGGTCTAGCCATAAAAGAAAGCAATTTAGAACTATTAATTCAACAATAGCTATTTATTAAGCAAATACTCTATAGCAGTAAATTTATTAGGCACTTGGGATTTTAAAAAATCTTGAAATAAGTTTCTGCCCTCAAAGAACTAACATCCTCCATCTTTTTTTTTTAACCCTTACCTTTTGCCTTGGAATCAATACTGTATATTGGTTCCAAGGCAGAAGAGTGGTAACAGCTAGGCAATGGGAGGATGGGTCTTCCTCAACTTGATAAAAGGGGAAAGGATGAAACACTATGGTGGAGTCTGGAGGTGATTATTTTTGAGAATAATTTTCCAAATCCCCCTAGAATCCTGAACAATAAATGCTGTAAACATTGTAAATAAGAGTAGAAGTGAGGATAGGGATCCCCAGAGCCTTCATACTAAGGCAGATGAGTGACAGTGGCTAGGGGATTAAGCAACAGTCAAAAAAACCTGAGTTCAAATCTGACCTCAAGCATTTACTAGCTGAGCATCCTTGGACAAATCACAACCTCCTGGTTTTTGGATGACTTTTTCTCCATATGTGAGGAAAGGTTGCCTACATGGCATCATTTCTTTTCTGGCTCCTTTGTGAGTCATTAATCTGCATCCAGTTGGTCCTTAGTTTCAAACACAGATACTGACATGAACTGAACAAGAGATACTGTCTGTGGATAGAGGAGGGGTCCAGATTCCTCCTGATGCTTTCAAACTCTAAAGCTCCTTTTCCTCCTATCAAAGTGGAAGAGAGAAATGGGGATAAGGCTAACGTTTCTTCTCTTCTTCCCTCTAGATGGTCCCTTCTGGGCTTCTGGGGGGGGGGGGAAGTGCCAATTAGAATTCCACACATTCCAATATCTGGAATTTCTTCTTTTTTAACTCATCCCAATATATAGATACTCCTGATACTCCTGGAAGCCTGGCCAGCTTTACATGGGGTCTGGTTAAACGCTTTGTGTGTGTGTGTGTGTGTGCAAGCTGCTTGATTCTTGTCCAACTTCATTTCAGTTCAAAGGTATTTTACCACTTAGTCTAATGGGACAGGGATGATTTCAATGCAACCCTTGTTACCAAAATCAACAATAAAAAAGCAACTATGTATTCAAATATTTTGCTATGCATTATTTGTGACTGCAACACAAATGAGAAATAATCTAAATGTTACAATATATAGAGACATATTAATGTAATTGACTTCTATAATACAATTTTAGATTGGCAAATATGAGGCATATAAAGAAATCTTCAGGGATGTTTCAAAATAATGAAAAGCAAACAACAATAACAGCAACAAACAGAATTAGAACAAAGTAAATACTAAATATGACCATGGAAGAGAAAAAATGACCAAGAATTAATGAGAAAAGATTCCTTATGGAGACTTGGAGGAAACCAATAAAAAAATTCATCACTTTTTATATTTTGAAGTTATTTAAATGAAAATGGTTGCAAAGCAAATTTCATCGTCTTGATATTTGATTTTCAATTTGTAACTGAGCACTTAAAATAAAATTTAAAATATAAATGTAAAAAAAAGCTGACTTAAAAATAAAAGTTGAAAACCAATAAAGTAAATCCCATGTTGATTTAACTAATGCTGTGTAACCCTATTAAAGCCATTAGGCTTTTTTAGGGGTCCCAAGATGATGCCATTTAAGGATCAGTTGAATGAAACTAAGATGGTCCCCCTCTTGAAAAGAACAGACATTTTTTTCTTTTTTTCCCTTTTTCTTTTTTTATTTTTTTTTGGTGAAAATTTTATTTAATTAGATTTAGAATATTTCCCCATCATTACAAGACTCATGAAGAACAGACATTTTTAAGGGACGAGAGGAATGCATTATAGATATCATCAATTATTTAAGGATCTATCATTTGGGACAGGGATCTGACTTGTTTTGCCTCCTCTCAAAGGGTAGAACCAGAAGCATTAAACTGAATCACTGGGCACATTTAGACATAATAAAACGAAGAACTTTATAACAACTAAAATTATCCAAAAAAATGAAATGGGCTACCTCAGGTGGTAATGGGTTCACTTCCAAGTCTTGGAGTTAAGACTATATGACCACTTTTTAGGGGGTGATTCTTATTTATCAAGGCCTTTTGGATTAGATTAGAATACTAAAGCTTTCCAGACATGAGAGAGTAGAAGGCAAAGTTAGTGTTTTCTATTTTAAGTAATTCTACCAGCTTTTCAAATTATCCCTTTCCAATGTTGATGCTCATATTTTCAATTGTTTAACTAGGTAACCACCTGATATGTCTTCTATCAGAATATTCCAACACTCCTTTGTTGAACATTACCATATCTTTTGTTTGAGGTTCTATTTCAAGTGGAGGATCAAAATTAATGTGGCTTCTCTACCCAATGGCATTTATTTTGGTTATAAGATTAGAAATGTAAATTTGCAATAAAAGAAGAAAATAGAAAGCTGGATTTAATGAATATTTTACACATGACTAATTAACAGAATCCCCTACAGGAATTTGGAAGTAATAAGGAATTGACTGAAAATAAATTAAAAATTAATAAAGGAGTCTCCAAACAACTTTGTTTATGAACATTTACCAGTTGCTTTCTTAGTTATGAATATTTCAAGCTGTTTTGTTATTCAGGGTGTATTATTCTTGGAGTGTTCATAATTTTAGAGGTGATTAGACAAAAAGAGAGTAACACAGAAAACAAAATGTCTTAAAATGATAAAAACCTACCTGGGGAAAACTTGCTAATGTAAAAATAATGGCTTAATATTCATGTATTTTGTCTAACAATACCTGCAAAATGAAGCCTGTTTCCATATTTGGATTGTGAGTTTCAAAGAAAGGAAGTGCAAATGATGTAGGACCAAAGGTTTGGAGCTAAAAGGGACCTTAGAGGTCTCCTTGACCAATCCCACATTTTACAATGAGAAAACTGGAGTCCAGAAATACAAAATCTTGGATCAAAGGAAAGAAGATTTCAGACTAGAATTCAAAATTTCTATTTCCTAATTTAGTTCTCAAAATATATAAATTGATGATAACTTAATCACATAACAAAGAAAATGATCCTTGAGATTTTCTTATGGTAAAATGCTTTAAACTTTTTTTTTTTGCATATGTCCTGATGGCAGAAGGAAATGACTCCTCAATGGGTCAATTTTAGAGCATTATGCTTTGGCACATTTTAATTTTTAAAAGTCTTCATTCATTCTCTCAAGGCATGCCTCCTCTCAATGTCTGCAAACTCAACAAAAATGAAAAAAACACCTGTTAACTGTAAAATATCACACATTTAATAAATCGAGGATATGTTATTTCATTGATATAGGTTATACAAAATTAAGAAATGAATTTTAAAACAATTCAAAATTACAAAATTTGTAATTTAATTTAATTTTGCAAATTTTTAAGTGCCTCTGTGTGACTTGTCCAGAACTCAAGCCTTCTTGTCTCCAGGTTTAGTACATTATCCACTGACTTGCCTTGCTACCCTGGGTACATTAAATTCCACTCTTTTATCCATTTTTTATGGGTTAAGCCTAGACTTATATATGTCTATATATTATATGATCATAGACTGTAAAGCCTTTAAGGAGAGGAAATAATTCTTTTTAGTCTTTGTATCCCCAAAGTCTAGCACAGTGCCTGGCACATAGTAGGTGTTCAACAAATGCTAGTGCCTAATTGTTTCCATAGAAATTAGGCTCTAAATGCTAAATGAGACAAGAGAAAATTCTTGGGGAGAATTGCTAAGGCAAATTTTACAACTGTGGTGAGAAAATGCCTCCTTTCTCCAAATGGACAGACACCATCTTGAACAATTGAATTAACACTGTAAAAAAATGATGACAGATCTGAATATTTAGTAGCAAGAAACTGCTGCCAAGTTACCCTAAGGGCGAGCTGTAAATCTCTTGCAATATTAAAATCTCTTGTTATGCTTAACCCTCCAAGGATGTACCAGGATGGATGATTTCAGGAGGAAATAATAGGGATTCAGGGGCTTTGTAATCTCGAACATGTTTCAACAGAAAGGAAAACCTTTGTTAGATTCTGAGGGTTAGTTATGTCAATGACTATCAATAGTTCAGTCAGATGTGAAGTCAATACGATGTTAATAAAGCATTTCTTTTATGTCCTTGTGCTGCCAAAATTATTGGAACATCATCTAAGAACAAAGAAGAAAAGAATGTAGAGCTGCATCTTCACTCAATTTTCACAAGATGGATTTGAGAACAAAATTATATTGCCAAAGTAACAGAGTTGTGTCTTCATTAACTCAGCACTAACTGACCCTTCTCTGCTCCAGGGGATGTTCCCTGTGCTTTCCTATACCTGATTTAGGGCAACCAGGTGAAAAAAATTTCCCAGTGACGATTAAAATAAGAGCCAACTGTTAGGGGTTGGATAGGGCTTCTCTTACTGTGGTTTTCTTTTCTTTTCTTTTCTTTTCCTTTCCTTTTTTTTTCCTTGTAGGCTCCACTTCTATGGAGGAAATCAAAGTTTGGGAAGAGTGGAGGGATCAGACATCATGGGATCAGACAGACTCAGAAGATTATATCTATTTGAGGAAAGTGGTGAGGCAGTCCAAAAAGCATTTATGGGGGTGGGTAGGTCACTTAGTGGCTTAGCAAAGGAGGTCTTGGGTTCAAATCTGACCTCATATTCTTTTTAGCAATGTAACTCTGGGCAAGTCACTTAATGCCAGATGCCTAGCCCTTACCACTCTTCTGCCTGGGAACCAATACATATTATCACTTCCAGATCAGAAGGTAAGAGCTACTTTTTAAAGAAGTATTTATGAAGTGCTTACTATGTGCCAGGCAATGTGCTGTGTTGGAAATACAAAGACAAAAAGAAAGATAGTCCTTGCTCTCACGGAGCTTACATTTTAATGAGGAAAAATAGCATATAAAAGGAAGCTGTAATGGTATAGGGAAAGGTATTCAGTCCAGGGGAGGAAATAATAAAAAACGAAGATATGACAGGCCTGGGAGCTCCCCTTCTAACAGAGGTTCTAATAGAAACCATCTAATCAGACAGAAGGTACTTCTGAAGTATAATTCCAGGGTTGACATGAACTTTTGGGATACAGAAGGCATTAAATGAGGGGAGGAAAGAAGGAGCCAAATGAGGGAGAAGAAAGGAAAGAGGAAAGAGGGGGAAAAGGAGTAAGGAAAGAAGAGAATGAGGTAAAGAAGAAAGGAGGGAGAGAAGGAAAGAAGTAAAAAGGCTATGCTAAAGGAAAGAGAGAGAGAGAGAGGAGGTATAAATTTCAAAGATACTCCACCCTATTCAGACCATTCTTTAGAAGATCGGATTTAGCTATTTCCTGATCAATAACAATAGAGATACTTAGAATAACAGAATCAAGTCTTGGAAACTACATTTGACACCCTACTCAGTGTAACAAGATTAGGAAGGGCTGCAGCAAACTCAAGATTTAATTATTTGAGAATATGGCCTTCAACAGACATGTGCAAAAAAAGGGACAGACCTCTGGGTGGTCCTAGGTCAAGCTAAAGCCACCATTGGCACATGTGAGACGCAGGAAGTGAGGTAGAGAACAGCCTTTGGGGCTCTCAGGACTTCCTGTGAGGAGGGATAGAGTTCAGTTTGAGGCTGGTGCTTGGGGCTGAAGGAGCCCCAAGGACTGCTTTCCTTCAGATTGGTCATATGAGTGATAAGAATTGATCCCTTTCCCTGCCTTGGCTATCCAAGGCCTTAAAGCCCACTTCAGAGTGGGTCTGAGTTAAATTTTTTTCCTTCTCTCCTTTTTCATTCTCTGTCTCTCTCGCTCTGTCTCTCTCTCTCTGTCTCTCTCTCTGTCTCTCTCTGTCTCTCTGTCTCTCTGTCTCTCTCTCTCTCTGTCTCTGTCTCTCTCTCTGTCTCTCTCTCTCTCTCTGTCTGTCTCTGTCTGTCTGTCTGTCTGTCTGTCTGTCTGTCTGTCTCCCTCCCCCTCCCTCCCTCTAATACTTTCTTCCTCCTGTTGTAATTAAAACCCCATAAAAATTTGGCAGCTGACTTGAGTGTTTCATTTAGGAATTATATAAGTGAATTCCTTGGTGACCTTAAATTAATATATATCAGTCTTTTAAAGTGATTTCAATATCACAAAGGGAGTATGAAAAGGGGGGAAAGAATGAAAGTTAGGACAGGAACAAGGAAGGAGTATAGAAAGTAGGGAGATAAGAAAAGGAGGGAAAGGAAATGAGGGGAGAAAGTAGAAAGGAAGGAGGGAGATAGAAAGGAGGGAGGTAAGGAAGGAGAAAAGAGGTATGGAGGACTGAATTTGAGGATATTAAGAAATAAGAAGGAAGTATGAAAGGAGAAGAGATTGAAGGAAGAAGGAAGTTGAGATGGAAACAAAGAATCAAGGAAGGTACAAATGATGTAGCTATCATTATCTTTCACAAAAGTCTTTTCTTAGACTGCAAATTTATAATATAATGGGGAAGATCCTCAACCTGGGCATCTGGAAACCTATGTTCTAGTCTAGGTTCTGCCACAAAGAGATTGTGGAATCTTGAATAAGTCATTTGCCTTCTTTGGTCATCCATTTGTTTTCTAGGAAATAGAAGGGGTTACACTACATCATGGATTCTTAACCCTCTTTAATATTTAGACCTTTTTGACTATTTGCAATCATGGATTCCTCAGGGGAGAAAAGTTTTGAAATCTTAAAATAGAACCCAAATAATCACCAAGAAAACAAATTATACTGAAATAAAATCATCAAAATATACAGTTTTTAAAAATTCACATACCTCAAATTAGGAACTCATGAGTTACATCATCTTTAATTTCTCTTAATGTTTCTTCCCTTCCCCCAGATAGTTATTTTGCAGATTAACTAATAACTAGAAATTCCAGTTGAAAGGACATTATTTTTTGAAAAAGCCCTTACCTTCTGTCTTAGAATCAATACTGGGTGTTGGTTCTAAGGGAGGAGAGTGGTAAGGGCTAGGCAATGGGGGTCAAATGACTTGCCTAGGGTCACACAGCTAGGAAGTATCTGAGGCCACATTTTGAACCCAGAAACTCCCATCTCTGGGCCTGGCTCTCAATCCACTGATCCACCCAGCTGCCCCCTGAAAGGACATTATTAATGATTGCTCCCCACCTAACTCCTTTTCATCTTCTTCCCTAAACTTGGATGCACTGGGTTGAATTTTTGTTTTTTGCCCTTTTCCTCTTGTCCCTATGTCACTAAGAACTAAAGCATGGGAATTTATAATTAGAAATTCCTAGATAGCAAAGGACTGTAGCTCCAAATGATATATTCATAGATGTAAAACACTCTTTTGAACATAGTAGGACTTTAATGAATGTATGAATGAATGCCTGCTTGCCTACATGCATTCATGAACACCTGAATGAATACTCTCATTGAAAACTGCACTAAGAAGAACTATAACCCTTTGAACAACTTCTGTTTTTGAGCATAATTTTAGCCTGTAAATAAGATGAAAAAATTTATGAATAAAGACAACACTGGCCTGAAATTGATTTCTACAGTATCTATTGTATGCTTTGTGAGACAGGTGACAACTAAGTTATCTAAAATACTTTGCTGAAATTGAGTAGAGATATTAATTTTGAGTTAAAAAATCCTCTGTGAATTTGCATTAATATATTTAAGTATTCACCTTTTTCAGAAGCTGCATTTCAATTTTATCATTTATGGCAAAGTTTTCAATATTGAAAGAAACTTCTGAATCCTCATTAATGGAGATGTAGAGTTGCCTAAAATAGATAATGTTGTAACTGGAATTTCAATTTTTCTGTCGTTGAACCTATTAGTTTCCATTGCCTTTTCTCAGTGAAAATTGAAAGATGATACAAATAAACAGGAAGGGAAACTGAATGAAAGGGGATGGGATTATTCTCAACATACCCCTCCTCTCTTGTAATGCCCCCCCCCCACTTCCCCACCAATGTCAATTATACTACATGATTCTAAGGCGAGCCAGAAACACTCAAATGTTCTCTGGGAAGAATCTGCCATGTACTTACTTAGGAAACGAGGCTAAAAAGTGGGAAACTGACTTTTGAAGGCAGAGAATGATAACCTGGTGATATGCAAAAATTAGTTTCTCTCTCACCCCCTCTTTTTATCTTTTCTTTATCTTTTATGAAATATTCTCCCACTTATACTCTATGCATTTTGTATATACACATTTGTTTTCATGATATTTCCTCCATTAGAACTTGATGCTGAAGATCATTTTTTTGTCTCTTTTGTATTCCTTGTGCTGAGCCCACTGCCTGGAATGTAGCAGCTTCTTTAAAAAATGCTAATCGATTGATTGACTCTCATTTTCTCATTGACTAGAAAATTTGTGTTCTCACCTTAGCTCATTAACTAGGTTGATTCTGTGGCTTTAGGATATTCCATTAAGTGTTTGGAACTTCAATTCTTCTATTTTCTCCAATAGGCATGTTGCTTATCTCATACTGCTAATAAAAGATAGTTCTGTGACTAAATTATCATAGAGGGTTTGAATGAAAATCTCATGAGTTTTGAGCTGCAAAACACTTTAGAAGCTATGTGATATAACTACCTTATTTTACAGATGAGGAAACTAAGGCCTGAGCAGGTGAAGTAACTTACATACCTATAATAAGTAGCAATGCTGTCCTTTAAAACAGGACTGATACATACATACATACACAAGCACATATATATGTATATTATATTTTATTAGTCTAATCTAATATTATGTTATTTTATATATTTAGCAATTATCTATAGAGACAAAGGAAAAGAGAATACCTAATGAATCAATGGAAAGTTCTTTCTCTTCGTCTAAATAATTGTGGTGTAAATACATAGAAATGAAAGAAAATCTGGAGGAAAAGAAGCAAAAAATCCAACAACTTTTCAATAAAATGTGACTGGCAGTAGAGCCACGATGGCTGAGCAGAATCAGCAACTCAGTTGAATTCTCCCAAAATTCCTCTCCAAACAACTTAAAATAGCTCATCAATTATAATTCTTTTAAAAAAATTCTTACCTTCTATAAGTCCTAGGCAATAGAGGGTAAGTGACTTGCCCAGGGTCACATAGCTAGGAAGTTTCTGAGGCCAAATTTAAATGTAGGACTTCCCATCCCTAGTCCTTGCTCTCAATTCACTGAGCCACACAGCTACCCCCTCTATTAAATATAATTCTTGAGTGTCATAGCCAACAAAAAAGTTTGCATGAGATATTTTAGGAGATTTAAAAGAGAGGTCTGTAACACTGAAATAGACCCATCCTGGAGTGTAGGTGGTGGCAACACTAGTGATGACTTTCAAAGCAGCTGCCACAGCACCAACAGCATTTTCAGAGCTTTCAGACAAAGTATGATAAGGATACTCCATAAATGCTCAGAAAAGGATCCCAGGGAAGCTTGAACTAAAAATGGCCACAATACTGAGTGCTATCTGGCAAATACATTGCCCACATACAATTCTGGATTAAGGTTTCAAGGTATAGAAGACCACCTTTAAGTCTAAGAAGAATGCTAAGGCAGTAGCTTAGGGGAGCAGGGACATGTCTAGGGTAAAGATCAGAGTATAGACCAAGAGAATAGTGACCACACCTCTCCCAGGATAACACCAAGTTGAAAGCACCAAAGACTTATAGACCACAAGAATTAGCTATGAAAAAGGAACATGAAAAATCTGAAGCTTGATAAAGTGCTTTCCCACCTCCAAGTAAGGAGAGCCAAATTTTAACACAAAGTTAAAAGTCAAGAAATAGGTTGAAAAAATGAGCAAGCAACAACATCAACAAAAAAGAACCTGAATCATAAAAATCTATTTTGGTGACAGGGAAAATCAAGGCACAATCTCAGAAGAAAATACTGAACATGAAAAGAGCTACAAGCAAAGTCTCAAAGAAAAAATAAAAATTGGACAAAAGCTAAAAAATAATTCTTGGAAGAGTTAAGGAAAGAGAGGAATGATATATGAAAAACCTAGAAAAGAAATGAAAGTAATACAAGAATATTATGAAATGGGAATTAATAACTTGGTAAAGGAAGTAAAGAAAATACTGAAGAACATACCATCTTAAAAGTCCAAGTTGACTAAATGGTTAAAAAAGAGGTGTAAATATTCAATGAAGAAAAGAATTCTAAAAAACAGAATTGTTCCTATGGGGAAAGGAAGTACAAAACCTCACTGAAGAAAATAATTTCTTAAAAATTAGAATTGGTCAAATTGAATGAAAATTCAATGAGACATTTTCCATTTTCTTGGTTTTAACTTTGCCTATTTTTGTTAAGATGTGCCATAGACAATGAAATAAAGTCAAAAGGATGAAAAAAAGAAGAAAATGTGGAATATTTCATTAGAAAAACAATTGATCTGAAAAAGAGATCAAGGAGAGGTAATTTAAAAACTATTAGACTACTGAACATAGTGAACAAAAAGCTGTGATAAAAAAGAAGCATTTGAACTTCAGATTTCAAGAAAATATAAAGGAAAATTGTGTTGATATCTTAGAACCAGATGGGAAAGTAGAAGTTGAAAGTCCCCACTAATAAACTCTTGAAAGAGATAGCAAGATGAAAATTATCAGAAATAATATAGCTAAATTTTAGAGCACCAACATCAATGAAAAGATCAAGATCAACAATATTCAAAGAAAACTATTGAAATAATAAATAAAACTGATTTTACTAACTTTACTACTCATTTTACTAAAAATAAATGATAAAACAGATAAATCATTGAGTAATCTGATTTAAAAAAGAAAACCAAATTAATTACCAGCATAAAAATAAAAATGGTGAATGTATCACTGATGAAGATGAAATTAAAGCAATTATGCCTATAAATTAATGCCAATAAAACTAACAACCTAATCAAAATAGATGAATATTCACAAAAAACTATTTTGTTCAGTTTAACACAAGAGTGTATTTAAGTAACACTATCTTAGAAAAAGAAATTGGGTGAGATATGAATGAGTTTCCCTAAGATCTGGTTGATATACAACTGTATTCTACCAAATATTTAAGTGACAATTAATTTAAATTCTATTATAAATTATTTGAAAAAATAAGCAAAGGAGTCCTAACAAATTTCTTCTGTGACACAGAAAAGGTTTTGGTATTTAAACAATAAAGAACCAAAACAGAGAAAGATAACTATCGTGTATTTTTTCCTATGAATATTGATATTACAATGCTAAATGAAAGAATAAATAACATAAAAATGAGATTATAATAATAGATCAAAAAGATCATAGGTGAAATTCATACTGTGAAGGCTGAACTGGTTCAATTTTAGGAAAGCATATAATCATAATTGACCACATCATAATAAAAACAACAATAAATTAATTTATTCAATATATGCAGAAAACACTTTTGCCAAATTTAAACACTCATTAATATAAAAAAATTATAAACCATAGAAGTAAATTGAACTTTTCTTAAAATTATAACTAGTATTTATATAAAACAAAGAACAAACATTTTCTGCAATTGCGATATATCAGAAGCCTTTCCAACAAGATTACAGGTGAAATAAGGATGTCCATTATAAACATTATTATTCAATATTGTATCGGTAATAATAACTATAACAACAAAACATGATTTCCAACAAAGAATAAGTTATTGATCCTGAAGACAGGATGCATAGAGACAATTTAAGGATTATAGGTTTCCCAGAGGAATGCCCGGAGTAAAACAAACAACTTAAATGCTCATATACAAAAAGTAATACTAGAAAATTCCCAATACTTCTGAATGCATAAAGTGCCAATTGAAAGAATCCATAGATTACCTAAAGAAAAATAAAAACAAACAAAACTATTCTGCAAATTCTGACACAGTATAATTAAATTTAACACTTTCAATGACAAACAAGAGATTATGCAAACAACTAGAAGATAGTTCCTTAAAAACAGATGAAAGTACAATTAAATTGTTATTGGTCCCCTAGTCATGTGCAGCTCTTTGTGAACCCATTATAGTGTTTTCTTTGCAAAGATACTGAAGTGATTTGCGATTTTCTTCTTCAAAAACTGAATTAATTACACAAGACTATTCTATACCTAACAGGTACTCTAGGAGTGAATATAATGTATTCTGGAGAGCAAAGGAGTTCAAGATGCAACCTAAGATGACATCCACTAGAAACTTGAGCAAATTACTAATTAAAAGGCATTGTTTAATTAAAAAACTCATATGAAAAATTCCTACTAAAAACTAGAACTGAGTGGATTATTTACTTTACAAAAACACTAGAAAATATAATTCAATGTATGTGTGTGATTAAATTTGAAAATGGAAGGATGAATAAAAGAGGAGAGGGGAAGAAAAAAGATAGAGGGGTAATATGTGATGTAATTTAATGAACAGCTGGGTCCTTTCCTCCATCTTGATCTCTTTGAGTTACAGACCTACTACTGTTATTGCTGAGTCAAAGGTTATGTAAACTTTAATGACTCTTGGTATGGTTCCATATTGCTCTCCAGAATGGTGGTGAAAGTTAACAGCTCCAGCAACAATATAAATGTCTTGATTTTCCCACACCTCCTCCAACATTTTTCTATTTTCATTTTTTTCATATTAGCTATTCTGAATAGTTGTGGATTGGTATCTGAGTGATTTTAATTTATACTTCTCTAAATATAGTGATTTAGAGCATTTGTATGTGTCTATAGTTTTAATTTCTTCATCTGAAAAATGCCTGTTCATATCTTTTGCCTGTTAATCAATTGGGAAATGACTTGTATCCTTATACATTATACTCATTTTTCTATACATTTGAGAAACAAAACCCTCATTTTGCTGAATTGATTGAGAAGTGTAGATGAAACACGAGAAAGGACAAAGAAGAGAAGAATTTTAGAAGCACACTGAAACACAATGGACTAACATCTCCCCTTTGCATAAAGACATCAATTTTGTCATTCTTTATTTTATGCAATAGAGTTGTTATGCTAACAGCAACTTCTTTAATTCTGACTTAAACACTATGGAGAGAGCCAATATGCAGGGGGAGAATTCAGTTGTTGGGCAAGGGTGAGGAGTTCTTTGATGATATCCAACTATTGGGAAGTGGGGACTATACTCAAGGGTGTTTGGTTTTATATATATATATATATATATATATATATATATATATACATATATATATATATATATATATTTATTTATTTTTGGCCTGGAGAAGCTTCACTGGGGCTAGAGGAATCATAACTTTTTCCAATTATTTGATGAACTGTCATGTAGAAGTGAAGTTTGACTTATTCTACTTGGCTCCAGGGTAGAAGATGTAGGAATAATGGAAACAAATTTCAGAGAGTCAGATTGAGATTTGTTGTAAAAAGAAGCTTTTAAATAATTGGAGTTGTCCAAAATTGGAATGAACTGCTTCCACAGGTCATCTTCACCTGAGCTCTTCAAACGAAAGATGAAAAGCTACTTGTCTAGTATGTTGTAAAGACAATCAATCCCTTTTCAGGTTTGGATTGGACTAGTATTAGTAGTTGGAAAACTACATCCTTAGATCTAGAACCAGTGAGGTGACTACTGTTATATATCCTGAAAGGTAAGAATCATTTTTTACATTTTAAAATAAGGATTTATTGCATTTAAAAATGTGAAAATCATCCCTGGCTCATAGGATGTAATCGAAACAGAGGGCAAGTCCTCTGGTTATGAATTGCCAAGTTCTGGATGAATATTGAAACTATAACTGAAATTCTGTGAAGTATTAGATACACAGAATCTAAGAGCTAAAAGGGTTATTGCATATTTCAGTTGTTTCAGTAAAGTAGGAGGTGAGACCATCTGTGAAAAGTAAGGGGGAAGGAAAGAAAAGAATCTTTGGAACAACTTTGATTGACAAAAGGACATTGACTCTCTAGTAAGAGTATTAGGTTTGATTACTGTCTCTTAACAACTACCTTGTGACTTTGGGCAAGTAATGCCCCTTTTCTTGGTCATGGTACCTTCCTATATAAAATGAAGGGGCTGGATCTGATGACATTCAAAGTTCCCGTTACCCTTTAATCTTCAAATATACTCCATCAAAGACATCAGCTTTGTTCATTCTTGATGAGACCCCACATTCTTGATGGCAAGCGATGAAAATATGAATCAGTGAGTGAAAAGTTATTGTAATCACTATATGCCAGGCACTTCTAGCAATTTCCAGGCATAGAAAAAGGAAAAATAAGACAACCCCCATTTTCTAGGAGCTCACACTATAATGGAGAGAGCCAATATGCACGGGAGAGTTCAGTTGTTGGGCAGATGGCAAGGGTGAGGCGTTCTTCGATTATATCCAACTATTAGATGGATCACCACCATTGGGAAGTGGGGAATGTACTCAAGGGCAGGTTTGGGAATTCTGTTTTCTCTCAGGAATATGTAGAGAAAGAGGGGCCAGCTAAAAGGGGACACTGGAAAGAAGATAGGATCTAGGAGAAGATGCCCTGCTTTGAGTCATTTCTACAACTCTGTCAACCTTGTGCTGAACAAAGAAAGGCATTAGCATGGAGCAAGTGAGAGGAAGCTGTGTTTGGTGTAAGAGGACCTGGGTTTGAATTCTAATTTTTCTACTTAAAAATATATATACAACCTTGGTTAATCCACTCAATTTCTTTGGATCTCAGTTTCTTCACCTATAAACTGATGGGGTTAGACTCAGTAACCTTTGAGGACCATTCCAGTTTTAAATCTATGATTTTATATTGACAGCATGTCACTTGAGAACTAGTCTAGCTAAATTTATAGGCATTCATTAGCAGGTCAGCTTTGCTATGAGTTGATGCATATTTGGGACTTAGTAATTCCCCCCCAAATTCCCCCCCCACCCCAACTAAACTCCTGACAAGTAATAAAAGAGCTCTAATTTTTTCACAGCATTGGATAGGACATTTACACAGATGAAATCATGAATCTTTAGAATAGTGGAAAGAGGGGGCAGCTGGGTAGCTCAGTGGATTGAGAGCCAGGTCTAGAGACGGGAGGTCCTAGGTTCAAATCTGGCCTCAGCCACTTTCCAGCTGTGTGACCCTGGGCAAGTCACTTGACCCCCCATTGTCTAACCCTTACCACTCTTCTGCCTTGGAGCCAATACACAGTATTGACTCCAAGATGGAAGGTAAGGGTTTAAAAAAAAAAAGAATAGTGGAAAGATCCTCTACACAGCCTCCTGACTCCCCTCTTTTCCATTCTCAGTATAGTCTGACTTGACCTACTGATGTAGCTTAAATACTCCTGTGCCTTTTCATTTACCCTACAGCTGAACTTTATTTCCTTTTTTAGAGTCTGGCCTCTCTGAGAATTAAGTATTCTGACTTGTTCCTGTTGTCCAATCTCAACTCTACTCTATTGTGGTAGTTACTAATAATAGAAAGACCACTCATGCTTTTATAGCAAATGGAGATTCACCAAGCAGGAACATCTGGTAAAGCACTGAATTAAGCAGATAGATGCTCTCAGGGCAAATAAACTTAAAAAGCATAAAAACCTTTAATGATATCTTTTGTTTTTATATCACCTTTGCTTCTAAATCTATCCTTTCTGTCTCTTCCCCAAAAAGCTCACTTTTGAAATAAAGACAAACAAAAAGCAGCTCATTAAACTGAACAAAGAAGAACCCAGGTTCTGAATGGATATACAACATCCCATATCCATGGTCACCCGCCTCTCCAAAATAGCAGGGAAAATACATTTTTCCCTCTACTCTCTGAGGCTAATTTGGTCATTATAATTACACCCCTTTCAGATTTTTTTTTAAATCTGGTTCCTTCCATTTACATTGTGATGGTCATTTTGTGTATTGTCATCCTATTTCTGTTTACTTCACTCTGCATCAGTTATGGAGAAGATATTCTCTGTGATCCACAGTCAATGGCCAACTGGCTAGTTGTTTTTTGTTTTTTTCCACAAGATATTTCATCTCTCAACTCTGGATATTTTCACAGGCTGGCCTCCTTGCTTTCCTTGCTTTTTTTTTTCAAATATCATCCTTTATAACAAATCTTTGGTGCCTTCCCAGCATTGATTATCTCCAGTTTATCACGTGTTTAGTGTGCTGATACATATTTGACTGCATGTTGTGTCTCACATTAGATTGTGAGCTCTTTGAGAGCAAGGACTGTCTTATACTTTTCTTTGTACCCCCAGTGCTTGTCATTGTACCTGCTACATGGATCTTAATAAATACTTATTGAATGACTAGTGAAACTAAAGCACTTTGATATCCAACCCTGTAAAATATCCACAGTAGGGCTCTTACTCTAAACTGAACAATAAAGTTTCAAATATTTCACTGGACATATGTTCTCATCATTGTGGATTTTTTTCTCCTGCTGTCACAAATGTCAAATGAACTATTTTCTTATCTTTCAAAATTAATTATCTCCCCATCCTTGAGCAGAGGACCTAAAACAATATTTGACTTCAAGGGGAAGGAAGACAGACAATTGTCCAATTCTTCATGGAGGATTTTACTTTTAATCGATTATCTTTGAAAACAATTCTGGATAGCCTATTCCATTTTTTCTTTCTTTCATACCTTTCTCCACCTTCTTTTTTCTTCTGCCATTTCTCTTCATACATCTTTTTCTGCTCCCCTTCCTCCTTTTTCTTTTCATTTTTCTCTTCTCTTCCTCTTCTTCCCCTTACTCCTCCTTTCCCTCTATTCTTCTTCCAAATTCCTTCTCTTCACTTTTCCTCTTTCTCCATTTATTCTCCTCTCTCTTGCTTTTCCTCTTCTTCTTCCTCCTTCTCACTTTCCCCTTCTCATCTCCATTCTTCCTTTCTCCCATCTTCCCCTATTCACCCCTTCCTTCCCTCCCCCTTTTCTTCCTCCTCCTCTGAAAATGGAGAAAGAACTGTTGAATAAAGACAAACTCCTTAAAAATACCTCTAAATAGTGCTTTAAAATCCCATCCAGCAATGTAAGGGACAAATTGTTTGGAAATTAATTGCACAGAAACAAAACTATTAAAAACTTAGAACAATACACTTTTATAACCTCTCAAAGTGGTGAAAATAATAGAATTGTATAATGGTGGAAGCACAGGTGGACAAATGAAAGCATTTAGAAAAATGAGCCTCTAAAGATTCCTTGTTATGAACTGATATAAATTTGTAAGAGAACTATGTGGCTGAGGGATTTACTATAATTTATAAAAAGTTGAACTTATCTGAAACTCCAGGCTATTACTTGTATGGAGCATGTTTTTAAGAACCTCTAGTTCTGGCCTGCCTTTCCCATGTTTAGAGCTTAAATTCATCATTGGAAGGAAATAATAACCCAAACCCTGTTGTATGGGACTCACTCCAAGATTATTTCCCATTATAAATATTTTGGTTCTTTTATAAGATTAACAAACATTGCCCCCTTTTGAAAAGATCAACACTGGCTGGTTGACATGGAAAGAAAACCTCCGTGATGGTTTTCTAGAGAGTTGATCAAATTTCCCTAGAGAATTAAAAAAAAAAAAACACAGCTGATTGTTTTTTTCAGAATTATGATTTTTTTGATTCATGGACATTTGACTGAACATTAAAGCACAAAGAACCTACTGAGGAAAACTTCCTTCTTATGTGTTTAAGTTCTCTCAGCTACTACAAAATACGATCATTCTAGGTATACAGCTTAAATATTTTAATTGAAATTTGGAGGCCTGACAGGGTGTCAGAGTTTGGTGAATCTCTCATTTATAAGGCAATAGATAAAGAGATGCAAGTGGCAACAGAGCTACCTAGTCCACCTCTACCCTAATTTAAAGATAAAGAAACTGTGGTCCAGAGATGGGAAGTAGATTTCCATAGGTCATATCACTGGTAAATGATAGAAGTGGGATTTGAATTCAGGCTCTAATGCTTGATCTAATTTTTCCCCTCTCAATTCATGAAAATGATGGATATGCTATTTCAGGCAAAGACATTTCTTGTTATTCAGTCATGTCTGACTTTTCATGACCCTGTGTACCATAGTGTCTAAAGGGTTTTCTTGACAAAGATATTGGAACCATTTGCCATTTCCTTTTCTAGGGGGTTAAGGCAAACAAGGTTTGTAGCCAGTATCTAAGGTCAAATTTGAACTTGGGTCTTCCTGACTCCAAGCCCAGCACTCTAATCACTAAAATACCTAGTTGCACCAAAAGACATTTCTTGGCTAATTAAAATATTGATAAATCCATTATTTTTCATTCTTTTAAAAAAAACTTTAAATTCAACTTCTATTTTCTTTTTCTTTTCTTTTTAAAAAAATTTATATAATTGATTAATTAAGAAAAATTTTCCATGATTACATGATTTATGTTCTTTCTCTCCCCTAACTCTCCCTATTTTCTGAAGTAAAACTAGAAAATTCCTTTTACCAAATGATTTATAAATACAATTTGACCTCCTTCCTTTTTCTCTTTCCACTCCCTCCAAAAGGAAGGGACTATGATACAAACTATTATCATGGAAGGTTTTAATTAAAACCTACAATTTATGTGGCACTATAAAAAGGAATGAAAATTTCCAAAGCCTTAATAATAAGTCTATTTGTTCAGGAGTCCTGAAGCAATTGTGCTTTTGAAGATAAGGCCTATAACAACATTAGTCTGTTTTTTCTTTTTCTTTTCTTTTTTTTCTTTTTAAATTCCTTTTCACTTTTGAATCTTTCTTTCATGGAAATTTTCTCTCTTCTTTGTTGAGAATTCACCCTGGGTGTATCTCCCTGGAAGGGAGGACCTTCTGCAAAGGACTTAGGGAACAAAAAGGGGTTTGGATGAAAATATGGAGAGCTGCCACCGAAATCCTGGCAATATTTCTCCAAACTGGCAAGAACTTTTTTTTTCTTCCAATAAGATTCCTATGGAGTTTCTCTTTGGGGGATTTTGTGCATTAAAGTGTACACTCTAAGAGGAACTCTTTTGTAAGGACCCATCAGGGGTGGAGTGTTAGCAGCAGTGTTCATCGGAGTCGATGCTACAAGAACCGGCAGGTAGCGAAGGAACAGCTGGGGAACAGTTTGAGACGCAGATGCTGCCATGTCGGTAGGAAGGCCCATGGTGAAATTCATGGATGTTTTACAAATAACACATCCATTGCCATTCCAGTTGTGAATGCTCAAGTGGCAAATGATAGGGAGATGATCTTTGTGCCAATCGTCCCCCAAACCGAAACACTCATCTGCATTCCCGTAAGAACGCGAGGGCTGAGACGACTCAACCTTGACAGTTACACGGTCACTGACAATATCGACAGCTGAAATCGTCCTTTTATTTCTCTTCTCCCTCCGCAGTCTGAGTTTGATATCACAGTTGGGACAGCTATAAAGAGGGACATTTTTCTCCCGTTCCAGGTTTCGCTTTGACTTGTGTGTGTCTCCCAAGAACTGTCCCTTGAATATTTAAGTATGCAGAGGCACCAGCCACCTCAATCCACTAGTCATTTAGGAGGGATTAGAATCACAGCACAGATTTTCTTTACTGCCCAGACCTTTGTCAGAACATGGCATAAAACGGTTAAGTGAATCCAGCAACAAAGTAAGGGAGCTCTAAGAAAACCATTATTATGTTGAAGATCTGGCAGAGTTTCTGAATTATTTAATACCTCCTTTTGCCAGGCTGACCTGCTGCGCTGTCTAAGTAAACTTCCTTTTCGTGCTAACAGGGCAAACCTCGTCACATTGAAGCCTTGCTATTCTTCTTAATCTTCTGCAAATTTATATGTGACTGTGTTCTTGACATTCTTAGTCCAAGACCAAAAGTTGAAGCTATCTTACTGCTGCTTCCTGCTGGAGAATTATCTTTCAGGCGCCTTCCTGTCATGTCGGCAAAATAGTGCGGCTGATCTACAGATAATTTTTTAAAAATCTACTTTTAAAAATGGAAAATATTTAATTGGTAAATTTATTCATAATCTTAGTTATCCAGAGCTTAGTTACCTCTCGGTCTCTGTCAGTCTCTTTCTTTTACTCTTTTCTCTTCTTTCTTCTCTCTCTTTCATACATACAAGATATGTTTTCTTTATATGTCTACATATTAAATATGTCTCTTTCTACAGACAACATCATATATGCTTTAAAAGTTTATAAAACACTTTATATATATTATCTCTTTTGACATTAATCTTTAAAAGTAGGTATTATTATTTTATTCAGAAAGAAATAAAAATGAGTCTTCAAATAACTACATACTTCAAAGTCAGTGGGGAGAAATGGATAGAAAACTGGCCTTGGAGCCAGGCAGCCAGAGATTCAAGTCTTGAATCTGACCCATACTGACTATGTAACCCTGAGTAAAACATTTACTCTCTCAATATTCGATAAGTTCTGGAAATATAGCCCAAAGATCTCTTTTGGGGAGAGGGAGCCTGGGACCTTTTCAGAGGGTTTTCAAGATCAAAATTATTTTTATAGTAATAAGAACATTTTAATTTCTTTTTTGTTTAATTTATTTAATTTTTAAAAAATTTATTAATATTTTAATTTCTAATGGTGAATTTTAATAGAAATAACCAGGGCAAGGCTGTAGCCAGCTCTAGCCAGTTAAATTTCAGTGAGGGCATTTATACCTCAGAAATCTCCAAATACTTTAAGTCAGTATTGTTTTTTTTCTTTTCTTGGTTTTTGTTTGTTCACACAATGATATGTTAAGAAAATGATTCATACTAAACTTAAAAGTGAGTCTTGGGTGGCACCTAGGTGGCTTAGTAGAGTAAGAGTCAGGCCTAGAGACAGGAGGCCCTGGGTTCAAACTTGATCTTGGGCACTTCCTAGCGGTGTGATCCTGGGCAAGTCACCTAACCCCCATTGTCTGACCTATACCACTCTTCTTCCTTAGATCCAATACACAATATTAATAGTAAGATAGAAGGAAAGTTTGTGTTTTGTTAAAGTGGATCTTTCATTTTCAGAGAGCTGATTATTAAACTTTTACCAGCATACCTTTGTCACAATCAACATAAACAACAGCTCAGAGAAGAAGTTGAAATCAACCTCATAGCATATGTGAGGGGTAACAGGTGAACAGCTCAGGTTTTTTTCCAGGTACTAGAAGAAGGTTCTTGAAACATTGGGAAGATTTCCATTGAAGGGCTTAAAGAAGCACATGGACAAAGATTCTGTAGGATATCATAGATAAGTTAGGAATTGTAGCATTGGATATAGAGCACCCATATTGATGAGATCAAAGACTGAAGCAAAACTCTATTGGGTTATTAACTAATTAGGTTATTACAGTTAACTCCTACTTTTTTATTTATCGTAGTTGATCCATCCTCCTGATTTCCCAACATACATGAAACAACTGTTATTGAGATGATGGGTCCAAAGCTCTGGGGACTATTATTCATTTACAGGTTGGCTTGACAGCCTCTGAGATTCATAACAATTTTGAGATTTGATGATTCTGTGAGAGGTGGTCTTTAACTTTTTGCATATCTTTCAAATTATTTTTTTTTTGAAATCACAATATCTTAGCTCCTAGACTGATATCTCCAAAACTATTGATGCTATTAATTGCCCTGGAGTTGAGTTTTCTGGGAGAACTCAACAGTGTCCTTTGTGACCAAAATTTCAGAATGTTCTTTAATATGAAGGGATATATTACAACAATTTTCCTATGTCACTAGTGATGGGAATACAGATCACCATAAGTTTTCCATAATATACTAATATTTTGTCATCTTTTTGAGTGTGAGGATCACTTTTTAAACTCAAGCAATTTCTCATATCCTTAATATATTATGTTCTTGTACTGTCATAATCAGTAGAGTAAAAAAAATTGATAACCAAAAACTACCATGAACAAAAAATTCTTAAAGGATGACAGTACATATATTTGAAAAATAGCAATGTATAAACAATATTATAAGGCACATATTCATGTTATATAGACAGTATTACTTTTATATTGTATATTTCATTGAAACTTAATATAATGTTTAGCGACAATGCTTACTGCCCATATGATTTGTGGAACCTTTTCATGACTTAGTGATCATTGCTCAATACTCAATGTTATTGAGCCCACACATTGGCCACATATAATATAATCTTGCAATTTTGGTTAATTTCTTGGGATAGTAAGCTAGGTTTTGAAGTTGTAATCTAGACTGAACAAAATAATTTTATTTTATTTTTAAAACAAATGAGGTAAATTCTAGAAATATTGTTTCCTTTTTTTATATTAGGACATTTCTTCTGAGGGGCATTAAGTAACTTATCCATGATTACTCAGTTATGTAAGATTAAAATTAATATCCAATAACTCCAAGTATTATATTTTATAAGGTTTGTTAATAATCACTTGAAGTAGAGGAAAAGTATAGCCTGAGTAAAGAGCAGTTTACTGGACTGTGAAAGTAGAAGAAGAGAGAGAGAGAAAGGGCATGGTTACAAAAACCTTATCTCCAAAATGTAAGGATGTAACTTGAGGACAAAAGTAGGATTCTGGGAAACATAGTCCTGGGATATAAAAATTCTAATTACACAGTTATTAAGTGTCAAAGTCAGGATTTGAACCCAGATCTCCTTGATTCTAAAGTTCAGCACTCTGCTTCTCAGATGCCATTTGGAAGAGAGATACAGAAATATCCACTAAGCCCATTTTTTGATAGCTGATGGACTCAAGATGCAGTGGTGGTTGGGTGGTGGCAAGGCATCAGAATAAGAAAAAAATTGAGTTCAAGGTCTACCTTTGGGATATACCTGTTCTGTGATTTAGGACATTATACTAGGGCAGCTAAGATCATGAATTGCAGAGTGGCTTCTAATGTGTAACGATTCTCCTCACCCTTCTACTCCTCTCGAAAAAATACTCCAAATTAAATTAATAAGCAAAAAATGCCACAACCTCCTCTAGTAACATTATGTGGTATAATAGCTGTGGGTACTATAATATGAAGAATGATAATTATCAATGACTCAGTGAGTGATAGAAATATATATGGTAGATATATGGGTACCACAGAATGATTGCCAAAGATAACTCTTGTACAAGAAGTATAAATGATAACAATGATGGTTTTAAAAAGGTTTTTTATTAAATGTCAGAACTTTAATTGTAAAATATCTGATTAAGCAATAATTCATCAATGTAGCATTTTAAAATCAGGTTATACATTGCCCAAAGATTCATTTTATAGCATCTCTTTTTCCCTTTGGCCACATATTTCAGTAGGTACACTTCTTTATTATTCTGTTTACTGTTATGTATGAACTAGAAAAATGTTCTGTTGGTCTTTTGAATTATGGCTTCATCTGTGCTCTCTTTAGTTGAAGTCAACCTATTAATTTCTAAACACCAAAAAATGCCACTATGTACTAGGAAATGAGGTTGGAGTAAGAAGTGAATGTTTTATGTGGCCTTACTTTAGGTTATTGGAAGGGGATTTGAGAAAAGCTGAGTGACTCATCTATGTATTGCAACTTTCAGTTAAAATACCATTCTCTCCCTCACCCCAGATTTGTAATCTATTATTCACATCTCAATAAACTTTGATACTTAACTTGCCTGTATCTCTACATATTTTAAGTATTAAATAATTCATTGGAAAATCATTTTTCTTCTAAATATGTGTCATTTCAGTGACTAAATTCGGGGTGAATTATCTAGATGTATTCTTTTCTTGTCTTTGAATTCAAAAGATAGTTTCGGTGTGGTGGTTGAGGGAACTTCGAATCAGAAGACTTGGATTCTTATGCAGGCTCTCTTTTGGAGGACAAAGTAATGCAGTGCAAAAGTCACCAGAATGAGAGTCAGAACATAGACTGGAGTCTCATCTCTGTCATTAGTGAACTATGTAATCACAGGCAATTTCCTTCATTTCTCTGAATCTTAGTTTTCTTCATAGTTAAAAGGAAGAGACTGGCTAATAGATAATTTGGATAAGGACGTGAATTGTGATTTCAATGTTTCAGGAAATGACTATGTGGGAAAACATGATTTTTCTACTACCTTTTTCTGCCACCTATAGAATGAGAAAGTTGATTTTAGTACTGAGAGATTGTGACTTTATTTCCCAATATCTGTTCCGGCTTGATTTCAGCTGAACCAACATCATTCTGGTGCCAACATGATTACCAAGATAAGCATGTCACCAGAAATCTTATCATCGTGGAGACTGCTTCATCTTTGGTACTCAACACTTTATATGTATCCTCACCTACTATTCCTATTGAAGGGCTGGAAAATAAAGTAAAAACCTTATCCCAAAGCTTCCTTTTTTTTAGTAGCTCAGAATTTCCAGGTAACTCTTTATTTTCCATTAGTTACTCTGCTTGGTTTTAACTTCACCAACATCATACCCATGAATTGGATACCTTATAGAATTCCCCTTTTTCTTTTCACTTTTCTATTTTCTCAGTAGATTGTAAGCTCCTTGAAGGCAGAGACATTCTTTTTAAAAATGTTTCCCTAACTTAGGAGAAAGAATGCTATTCACATCCAGAGAAAGAACTGTGGGAGAAGAAACAAAGAAGAAAAAACAACTGCTTGATCATATGGGTTGATGGGGATATGATTGGGGATGTGGACTCTAAAAGATCACCCTTGTGCAATTATCAACAATAGAGAAATAGGTCTTGATCAGTGAAACATGTAAAACCCCGTGGCATTGTGCGTTGGTGCTTGGGGGTGGGTGGAGTGGAGGGAAAGAACATGAATCATGTAACCATGGAAAAATATTCTAAATTAATTTAATAAAAATTTCAATAAAAATAAACAAAAAATAACAATGTTTCTCTAGCACAGTGCCTGGCACTTAGCAGTCACTTAATAAGTATGTAGTCCTATAGACCCCCCACTAAGTAACAAGAAACAAACCCCAGCTAGGCAACAGGAAACCACAACACAGTTGCCAACAACATCCTCCCCTACACCCCAAGAGAACAGGAATCCCCATGTCTCTCAGGGACATCCAGTGAAGTTAATCCAAATATCTTACCGTCCCCAGAGACAACCAAGAGGGACAACCCAAGTTGTTTTACCCCTGAAACCCCTTAATGCTATAAGATCTCATGATTCCCTTGCCCAGATGGGTCTCTCCAGCCACCTCTACTGGCATTGGGCTACCCCTTGCCACTTAATTTCCTCCATTAAAGCTTTGCTATATTAGCTTACTCTGGTCACATTGTCTCTTAGTCATCCCTGACTCATCAGTCAATCTGACAACTTGCCCAGGGTTATGTAGCTAGGAAGTATCTGAGACCAGATTTGAACCTAGGACTGGTACTCAATTCACTGAGCCACCTAGCTGCCCCTGTTTCCTCTATTTTAAATGGAGGGTAATAATACCTTCCCTGTCCCAGAAAGTTGTGGAGATAAATGGGACAGGGTTTGGAAAAATCACTTTATCACCTGTGAAGCAAGGAATAAAGACAGCATTATTGGTTTATTGGTGAAACAGTCTGTCTAAGTGGACAGAATAGCATAATAATAGCTTATGCGTATATGGTGCATTATACTTTGTAAAGATTTTCCTCATAGCAGGTCTGTACTAGAACATATTATTTCTATTTTAAAGTCAAGGGAATTACAGTTCGCAGTCCCATCTCTAGTAAATGTCAGAGCAAAGACTCAAACTCAATCCTTTTTACTCAAGGCCATTCCTCTTTGCACTATACCATGCTGCCCTTGGAGATCAGAATTTCTCTTTAGATCAATATGATCAGAGAACTATACTCCTTTGATGTAGCAGGGACCTTAGAGTTCATTGAATTCAATCCCTTATTTCACAGCACAGGCAATGGAAAGTTAGGGTAAAACAGAATCCAATCCCTTTCTATGAAAATAACCTCTTTATTTATATATCAAAATGAATATCCATCAGCTCACATTCTGCAAGACATTTTTAGAACACGAGATAGAATTTTAAAGCAACAATTAAAGAAAAAGAACTCAAAGTGGAACTAGGTGGCCTGTTGATGTAATGACTGCTGATTTATTACTACTTGTCTCTCTTAAGAGTTGCAAATTCACTTAGAATGTGCTGAGTATCTTCTAGGTGCTTTATGTATCACCTTTAAGTATCTATCTCTATCTCCATCATTTCTATGTCTTTCTCTATCTCTATCAATGAGACATAGTTATGGGGGCAGTGCTATAAGCCACTAGGAGTGTTGACCTTAGATATTCTTTAGTTATTTAGGTTATTAGAAACTTGAAAGCTTTTGGACTTCATAGTCTACTTAAAACAACATCTCTCTTATTTCTATCATCTGTGTCAGAGAGGGAGTGAATTTTTATCATCTCATGTCTCCTTTTCTTTGATCTTGGGCACCACGCTTTTAATTCAACTGTCTGCACCTTATACTTCTAACCTGTTCCCACTTGATACCAGATGGCAGTATTTTTGTGAGTCAGAGGAGAGAAAATTCTGTTCATTCTTAACCTCTCTATTTACAAATATTAAGTTAAGTCTCAGTGGACAAAATGACTTAAGTATTCTAGCCTTAACTATATTTTATTTTATGAAAGAAAAAAGCCCTAGAATGTGGTGTGCCCTAGACTCTCATTTCCTATGAGATTCTCTATTCCTTGGGGTGTTTGTTTTTGGTGAAAGTCCTTAGATTTAAGAAATTCTCAAAACATTGAACAGGACATGAGGGAATGTTGCTGACTGCTATTCAGCTTTAGCAGCTATTTTCCAGAAATAAAGTTTTTAAATGAGTGATGTATTATTATCAGGTCTGTAGATGACATAACACTGGGAGGGATAGCTAACACCATAAATGACAGAGTTGGATACTAAAAGAGCTTGACAGTCTAGAGAATGGGGATGCATCTAATAAGATGAAATTCAATAAAGACAAATGTTAAGTCTTACATTTGAGTTTAAAAAATGTCTTCAGAAGTGCAAATGGGGGAGGCATGGTTAGAAGTCTGTTTGAAAAAGATTGTGGGCTTTTTAGTGAACATAAAACTCAATGTAAAATCAATAATTCAATCAACTGACATTTATTTATTGACTATTATGTGCCAGACACTGTAATAGATATTTTATGGATGTATTTTGTCTTTGGACAAAAATAAAACAATATATTAGGACAATTCCAGAAAAAAGCTAATTCTCTCTTGGACTGTGTTAACAGAGGCCCAGATTCCAAGATAATAAATTAGGAATTTTAAAGCAACAACATGGTAGAGTGGAAAAAAAATGTCTCTAAGTTTGTGGATTCAAATTTTGTCTTTGATGCTTACTTCTGGGATGAACTTGAGCCTCACTTTCCCCATTTCTAAAATAAGGAAGTTGAACCAAAAAGTTTCTGAGGTCCATTTCTTCCATAGGCCTATGTCCATAGAGAAGAAAATGAATAAAATATGTCCTTAAGGAATTATATGTTAAGGAAAAAATGATGATCTGAGTAAGAGAAAGATATGCTAGATGAAAAGGATGACTGTTCCATTAGTATACTAGAGTTATCAGGAAAAATTCAGGAAGTTCCAACCTTGGAAGAACATTCAAAATGACCATAATAGAGGACAAAGATAAGAGTATTATAGGATGAGCAGGCAGGGATGGGTTGTGATCTGCATTGTCAAAACAGCTACTCAAATCGGTGAAATCTCAAACCCAGTTAAATATTCGAGAATTAATTTCTCTAACAAGAAGGAATTGACAATAATAGCTAGTATTTATGTAGCTCCTTAAGGTTTTCAAAACACTTTACAAATACCTTATTATTATCTCACAACAACCCTTGGAGGTAGGCACTAATATTATTTTTATTTTACAGTGGAGTAAACAGGGAGAGAGAGATTAAGTAATGTGACCAGGGTTACACATCTAGTGGGTGTCTGATGTTGGATTTGAACTGAGGTCTTCCTAACACTAGGTCTAATAATGTATTTATTCCCTAAGCCACTTAGCTGCCTCTAGGCCTTTTTTACTTTCAACTGTCCATACCACAAGTTTTGGGTGACACTGATTAGGGGAGTTATTAAGAAAATTAAGATAACTAGATTGGGGCAACTGGAATGGGATCCAAATTATTCTACATGAAGATGAGGTTGAAGGAACCAAGCATGTTTTGCCTGGATTAGAGGAGACTGACAGGGGAGTAAGAAAAGTGGGGAGGGAGAGGATGGATGATAACTATATATGTGCATTTATATTTGAAAGCTAGTCACATGAAAGAAGTATGAGGCTTATTCAGCTTGACCCAGGCAGTAGACTGGGAGTAATAAATGGAAATTGTAAAGAGGTAAATTTAGGATGGGTATAAGGAAAAGCTTTTAGTAATTCCAGCTGTCCAGTACTGTACTGGGTTGTCTTAAAGGTGCTGAGTGGCTCCTCATAGTTAGTCTTTGAGCATCTGTTATATAACTGTTTGCCATATATGTTGCACAAGAGATATTTTCTCAGTATTGTAAGTTTCATTATAGTATATGGCCATTTCTCTCCATAAGATTCTAGAGATTTTAAATTTGATGTTATTTTGAGTTCAATATTCTTTCTTCTCTCCCAGTCCTTCTCACCTCACTCTCACTTCCTAAAGAAACTCTTCTCCAAGTATGTAAGAAAAACCAACAGGAAAATGGGATTTAATATGAATAAATCTGCTTCATTGGCACCTTTTCAGGAATGCATCAATTCTCTCACACAAAACATTCTGTGTACATGACTTCAAATGCCAGTGTCTATTAAAATAGCTATGGCCAATTAAGTACCAGCTTAACACTGAGTGATGCCAGGATTAAATGATTCCTCCTAGATGATATTATGGCTATGAATTTAATGAAGTGAATAATAATGCTCTAAAAATTATTTCTTTTCAAGAACCTGGATGGAAGGGAGCATAATATTGACCTAATTTTACATATGAAGAAACTGAGGTTCAAAGAGATTGTGGAACACAGTGGAAAGACACTTAGTTCTGAAATAAAAGCATCTGAAATGCAATTCTGACTTCGTCTCTTATTTATTGAGTTTGAGTAAGTTTATTGAGTGACTTGGAACTTTGATTACTTTATCTATAAGATGAAGGAATTGGACTAAAGGATGTCTAAGGTCCTTTTTTTCTTGAGATCTAGAATTCTTTGATATCACTTATATAATTCTCTCAGGATCAGAAGAGAGGGCCAAATCTTAAATTCAAGATTAAGTCTAATAGTATTTCTACAACATAAAATTAAACAATATAATTTGTTCCTTCATTATTCAAGTATTTGTTAGTTGCTTACTATGTGCTGCTCCTAGTGCTAGGTGTTAGGGATTTAAGAAAAAAAATGAAACAGTCCTTGACCTCAAGGTGCTTTTATTGAGGGTAAAGAGAGAAAAATAGAAACTTCTTTAATTAAGGTACACTGTCCTTTAATATAAACTGAGCAGTTTAGTGCTGAAAGGGACAGAAGATCTATATCTATCTATATCTATATCTATATCTATATCTATATCTATATCTATATCTATATCTATATCTATATCTATATCTATATCTATATATCTATCTATAGATATAGATATAGATATAGATATAGAGAGAGATAGATAGATATAGATAGATATATAGATAGATAGGAAGAGAGAGAGAAAGAGACAGGAAGGTAGATAGAGAGATGGGAAGAGAGAGACACACACAGAGATAAGACAGAGAGAGAGAGACAGAGAGAGAGAGAGAGAGAGAGAGAGAGAGAGAGAGAGAGAGAGAGAGAGAGAGAGAGAGAGAGAGAGAGAGAGAGATGAGACAAAGTCAGAGAGAGAGTCCCTGCCATCAAGAAGCTTACATTCTCACAGGGGAATATAACATTTAAAAGGGAGCAGAATGGGTGGGTTAGAGGGGACCATGGTGGAGAAATCCAAAGAGGAGCAGAGTCAGTAAGAAATGAAGTGAATATAAATAACTTGTGCATTTCCTCAAATGGAGGTTCCATGGAATATGAAGATTGGATTTAGCTCTCCCCTGATTATAACAATGAAGGTACTTAGTTCTTCCCTGATTGTGAAGATTTAAATTGTAACTCATGTCTGTTTTTAGATTTTAATCCCCATAAGTGTGAGGACCCTACTTAAAAGTTAAGTATGGAGACCTGCCTATTTTTAGATTCAATTACAAAAAGTGCAAACGTGGTATTTAAAAGTTGAGTAGGAGATCTGCCCATTTTTAGATCTAATCACCAAAACTGAAAACATGTCACTTAATCATCAAATGAGAGGTCTGTGACCCACGTGTGCTATAGTGGGTAACAAACCGGTATCAACTGACTGCCTTCTGGGCAGTCCTAGAGCGGAACGTCAACTGTAATTGGTAATTGGTAGATGTAAAATTAGGTGAAGGCACAGGAAGTGATGTAAGAGAAAATGTCTGTAAAAGAGAGTGTTGCACAGAGTTTGGGATTCTTGGAGTGGAGTTCAACTTGGACTTCCACTTATACTGGAGTGCAATTCTTCATATTTTCCAGTTGAGGCTGGTGAAGAGGGGCAGAAGGATCTGCTTACTGGACTGACATGTGGTGAGTGAAAAAGCTGACTCTTAACTGCTGGCTTTTCTCTGAAGAGACTGGTCTCAGGAAAGATTTATCTTCTTGAGAGATACTTCCTGGGTCCTTGGCTTTGCCAAGGCCAACTGAAACTAATTCTTCCCACCTAGAGGGGCTGGGAGTAAATTACTTAGTGCCTAGGCTAGATATCTTACCTTATCCTCTCTCTGATTTTTCTTCTTCATTCTTTCTATATTTTGCAAATAAATTAAATTCCTGGCAACCACTCATATATATATAAAATCCAACCATTAAAAAAAATAACCCCTTTTCCCCCCTTACAGGAGAAATGCATTAATTTGAGGATAGGCTGAAGGGACACAGGTATTTTGCTTCTATTGTGGCCAAATGTTGATTCTCATTCTCTTCTGAAGGTCAGATTTAAGGACATTAAAATCCACTGAATACTATAAGATTTTTGAGGCTCATAAGCAGTCATGCCAAATGGCCAAAGTTGCCTGGTGGAGCAGTCACATTCTTACTCTTTCTCACTCTAAACCTTTTCTACTGTCAAGTAGCTGGAGCTTGTGTAAGGTATATAGAGATTCACACAAAAAGTTTAGTTTTCTTAAGGAGCAAAAGAAGAGGAGGGATCAACTGCTTGAGATCTTCAAATAGTTTCCAAAGAGAAATTCAAGGGTCAGTTCCTGGTGCCTCTCACAAGTTGCAGATTACTTCAGTGAAGATGCCTCTGAAGTTCCTTTTAATGCAAGAAAACAGGGCCTTAGGTGGAAAAATGGTCTTTGTTGTTCTGAGAGGGAAAAAGTACCCCAAATAGTTTTTGAAGTTTTTAAAGTTTTCATCTCCAAACCAGCCTTTTAAAGTTAAAAAAATAACTCTAAGGAACTTGACTTTTCTCTTATTCCTGGAGGCTTTGTAGAACCATGTCAAGGGCCTTATTACAAATGTTTGATTATGAAACCAAGACAAAATTATAACTCTCCATGGAATCTTAAGGTATTTGGATTTTCTCCCAAGCACTTGTGTTAAGTGATTTCTTCTGAAACACTGAGTTCCAAACACAACAATATGAGGAATATGAGAAAATGAGAATATGAGGAAATGGAGGGATTAAAAAGAACAACCATTAATACCCAATCAATAATAATTTCAGAACTGTTAAGCCCCGATTTTAACTTCTCTGACTGAAGGTGAAATAACATGCTCTCTACATCCAGAGAATGGAGAATGATCTTTTCTTTCTATTACTTTTTATCACTATTTGAGACACAGTCTAATAGGTTGCTTCTGTTCTTTAATTTTAGGGGCATCAGGAAGACCTCCCCCCCAAACCATTTTCCTTGTAATATCTGTCAGTCACCAATAGTTGAAGATTCCACCATTAGAAATGCATTCCATTGGTGAGACATTGCGTTATATAATAAAAACATTTCTGGGATGTGAATTACTTTTCCAGATCAGTTTCTAACTGGAAACCTAGCTGAGTCCTAAAGGATAGGAACTAGAAGTCTGGCAAAAGATATTAAATGAAATAGAAGGTAACCATATTTCATGGTAACAAAAGCTCTTCCCATCTTCCCTCCTTCCCTCCTTCCCTCCTTCCTTCCTTCCTTCCTTCCTTCCTTCCTTCCTTCCTTCCTTCCTTCCTTCCTTCCTTCCTTCCTTCCTTCCTTCCTTCCTTCCTTCCTTCCTTCCTTCCTTCCTTCTTTCTTTCTTTCTTTCTTTCTTTCTTTCTTTCTTTCTTTCTTTCTTTCTTTCTTTCTTTCTTTCTTTCTTTCTTTCTTTCTTTCTTTCTTTCTTTCTTTCTTTCTCTCTCTCTCTCTCTCTTTCTTTCTCTCTTTTTTTCTTTCTTGACTTGTGGTTTCATTAGTGAATAAACTGGTAAAGACACAACTGCATAAATAAGCATGGACAGCTACTTTGGCTCCAAGGTTTCATATTTTCCAGTCTCCTACACTACCTCTCACTAAATATTATGCTCTGGATTTTCTGTAATGCTTCATAATTCAAGATATGAAAGACTATAATTTTCAGTATTCCCTAAACTACAACATATCTGTGATCCCATTTATAAAAGTGTGTGGACAAGTCATTAGACATTTATAAAGTGGTCATTTCTAAATGCTCCTTCTATAAAGAAAGGAAATGGCTATAACTACCCTCAGTAATTTCATAATCTAATGAAGAAGAAAAAATGCAAGCAACAATGTACACAAAAGATATAGAGTAGTTCAAAACCAATTTCAAAGGAAAGGTAGTAACATAATGTAATGTATTAAGGAGCAATAAACATTATGAAGGAATTGTATCAAAGGAAGACAAAAAAGTGTTCTTCCTATGACAAGAATGAGAGATGACAGGTGAATAACCATAGTACTCCATTGGTACCTTCCCAATGCCAATAGAAGGCAAGTGGGTTTGAACCCCTCCCTTCCACCCCCACCCTCGCCATGGTAAACTTATGAGAGGACATGAGCATACTTTGAGCAAGTTTGGATGTCTTGTAAGCTGTATCAATGGAGGCAGCTTCTAAATCCAGATTACAGATCCATTGTAATATTAAATACTAAACATGCAGAAAAATACAAAATAATTCATCAACAGTTATAGAACTACTTAAAATGTTCTCAAGATGTAAATAAACAAACACTTTCTAAAGTTTGTCTGCCCTTATCCAAAAAGAATGTGTTCAGAGAATTATGCAATTTTTAAAAATGAAAGATGTCTTCGAAGTTCTTTCTTTTCTAAGGTTCAGCATCCCTCTACAACATTACCAAAAAATGACCATCTAGCTTCTATGTAGGGACCTTTACTTTGATACCATGGATCTCACTACCTCTTGAGGCATCCCATTCCATTCCTTGAATTGCTGTAATGGTTAAGTTTTTTCCCCTCATATTGAAACTAAAACGTATTCTTTTGTAGGTTCCATTTGTAATAAACCTACATTTTGGGGGGGAGGGGTTGTTGGCTTGAAGACATTTACATCTTGCTTCTGAATTATCCCAAGTTGGTGTAGGGCTTCAAGAGCACTGCCCCATGATAAATTATGGTTTGTTTAGCTTGAAGATAGGCTTCTGATGATCCATGATAGCTGCTTCCAACTACTAGAAATATTTTCATATGGAAGAGGTATTGGATATTTTTTTTTGTTTGGCCACATGTTTAGTAGCAATGAATAGAAGCTGAAAATAGATTTTAGCTTGATTTAAGAAAAAAAACTTCCTAACAATTAACAGTGTCTCAAAATTAAACAGGCTCACTTTGGTGTTCATTATGAAATAGAATTTCTTTGTCTTTGCTGACTCAGGACTCAAGCAGGCTACACACTCCATCAAGGTTTTAGCATGACCCAAAGAGTATGTAGGGAGTTTCTCACCTCCTATTATTGGCTCAAGTCCCCCACTGGCAATGTTCCCCCATTTGTAAGGCCCAGTGTTAATAGCACTCCAGTTCCATATAACCATTTAACATCAATTGGCTTTTACAAAATGATATTAACTTCAAAGACATAGCCAGAACAAATGTATATTAAACATTCCTCCCTCCACCCCACAGCTTAGGACATACTTTCCTCTACTATACTTTGGTCTCCATGATAGGCTGTTGATTAGCTCTGTTCCAAAAGGACATCATGGGGCCCATCAAGTTCATATCCAAAAGTAGCATCATTTTTGCTGGGTGAGTCTTTGCCTCAATTTCACTGCCATTGTTCCATAATATTGCTCTGTGTTCCTCAGAGTATTGATACTGTACTAGTTGCAAAATATAGCCTGGATTCCAACTCCTGGATTGGTGTGAATCATTCCTTCACTTATAATGGAAAAAATGAACAGAAATTGCAAGGAGGCCTCAAGGGGGCCATATGGCTTCAGGTTGGGGAGTGTCCTAATAACCTTTTCTCTACTGCATCGTCTTTTTCTGGACTCTATGAATAAGTCACCATACTGCCCGAAATGCAAAGGAAGAAAAGAGAATTTCAAAGCTTACTTGGGCTTTCACAAACTCCACCAAAATTAAGGTTATTTAGTCAGTCAAGAAGTCCTCTTCCAAACATGTGATTAACCCACTATATCAAACTTCAGAGCTTTTAAACAAGTTCAGTTTTCTTTTTGCTTCTTCTATGCTGGGAGTCATTAAACACCACGCTCTTTGACATGGTCACACGTGGAAACCAGGGACTAGAAAGCAGCCCCCAGGAAGGATGGAAATATCCACTGAAACCTCCCCTAAACGACTTTCCTTATTAATATCTCCTTATTATTGGAATGGCTATGATTATTATTCTTACTTAGCCCCAGGAAAAATAGATGAGAGTAACATGCTTGCAGGGTTAATACAGATGTCCCACTCTATCCCCCCAGGATATTACCATGAAATCCCACTTACAAAATTAAACCTAAGAATTCTTATATACCCACTTAGATAGGACCCTCTTTCTAGGCATAAAAGCTTTTGAAAAATCTGTGCTCTGAATTCCCCAACCTATATCTCAATCATGTTCATTCTACCCTCTGATTCTGCACTTGGTAGCAATGTTTCATTGACTATCTCCCTAGGCTTCCTGTCTGTTGTTAGGTTCTATGGAAACATGTATGTTGAGAATGAAATTGTGTGCCAAGTAGATGTGTGAGTGTGATCCTGAGGGTATAAAATAAATCCAGGCCTCAGCCAAGGAGGAGCAGTTTATCCTGTGAAACCTGTGCTGTGGGTTAATGTGAAAGCTGTGTCCCATCCATTCATTATTCCTCCAACACCATCCTACCTCCAAGACCCCATCCCCTGTGGGAGGCTGGGCCACCCCACAGTACTTCTAAAAGTCATCGTGATTTTCTAAGAATCATCTCTTCAATATGCTTTATGTGAAAAAGTTGCAACAGCCAAGCAAATTGAAGGGTACCACATAAGCACCAGATATGCCTCCACTAGATGTTTCATATCAAAGACAAGAAGACTATTACATTTTAGGGAGGTTTGGGGTTCATGCGTGAGTTAAATTAGAGTATATAGAATCAGAAGTCCCTTCCAACTCTGATATTCTATAATTTTTTGAGCCTTGTTTAATATTCCAAGTTATTATTCTTGCACTGGCTCTCCTGCAGCCTTGAATCGACTCCCTATCCTTCCTATAAACCACCTCTCATGGTAATGACTGTGGTCCTAAAGTAGATTATGCCTACAAAGCCTACCTAGAATTGTTTGACTTCTGGTTAGTCCCACTCCTTTTTTGGAAGTAAGACATTGGTAGAAAAATACTAGGGATATTTAATTTGTCATTCAGATTCTTAATTGACCACATATTATCTGCTCTTCATATGTTTTGCCTAATTTTAAGACCCTTAAAACAAATTCATTTGCAGATTTGTCAAACAATTAGAAGTATCTGTAATTATATTTGCCTTTTCTTGTTAATATAGTTAAAATGAAGTTTTGGGAAATAGCTATTAGGGCAGCATAGCCTAAATGAATGAAAAGTGTGAATTGTGCCATATTTATAAAGGACTATTTTGCAGTTTTCAATTAACCAGAACCAAACTGAGTTTTGCTAGTTCACTGAATGTAATAAAAAATATTCTGTGAACAAGTCAGTATAGGAATTTAGAGGAAAGTCCCTGGGATCGGGCTTTAGTAGATTTTGCTTTTAGTCTTAAAGCTCCACTGTGGTCATAGGCAAATATGCACTTCTGATTTTCAATTTTTCACTTTAAAAATGAGTGTGTGTCTATGTATATTTATATATATGACATAATGTTATTGCATTCAACTGGCACTTCACAAATAAGTTATTTCAATAAATTGGTTCTAATATCAAAAAATGGGTATAATATTTCTATTAGCTAGTTCTCATGGCTGTTTTGAGGATCCAATTAGATTATTTCATCTCATCCTGTCTTCTCCAGCAGAATATTTCGACTATCATCTCTGTTCTCTCACTAGTCTTTGACCTCTTTCTGTCTATTGGTTACTCCTGTACTTCCTACAAATGTATTCATGTCTTTTTCATTCTTAAAAATTACTTATTTTATCCTTCTATTTCCGTTAGTGATTATCTTATATCTTTCTGCCTTTTAGTTATTAAAAATCTTGAGAAGTCTGTCTATATTAGAAGCCTCTTCTTCCTCTCTTTTCACTCTTTTTTCACTGCTCCTCTCCTTCATTTCTCTTCTTTGCTAGACCTTCATTAAGTCATGCCTGCTAACTATAGTTCTTCCCCCAGGCTCTGTCTAGGGCCCTCTTGTTTTCTCCTTCAATATTATTTCACTTGGTGATCTCATAAGCTCCTATGCCTTCTATTATCATAACTATTTTAATGATTTTCAGGTCTACTTATCCAGTCCTAATTTCTCTCCTGACATTCAGTCTCATATCTTCAATGATCTATTGGCCATCTCAAACTCTATACCCCAAAGGCATCTTAAACTCAACATTTCCCGAACTGTACTCATTATTTTTCTTCTCTAGCTTCCTATCCTCCTATTTACCAGGACTTACAGCCTAGATTTCATCTTCAATTTGGCAATATATTGGACATGAGGGTATGTGAAAAGATAGCAAAAGGCCAGACAGTGAAGGGCTTTTAATGCCAAATGGAAGAGTACATGTCTGTCTATGTCATTGCTTCTCCTTACACATCATTAGGTTGTTCCTTATCACCTCTAGGATCAATTAGAAAATCCTCCTTTTGACATTCAAAGCCCTTCAAAACCTGGCCTTTTTCAGTCTTTACAGACTTCTTATGAATTATCTTCCCTTATGTATCTTTGTATCTTTGTTTGTCTTACCTGGACACTCGATTTCCTAATTCTGTGTATTTTCCACTAGTGTCTCTCATGCTTGGAATTCTCTCCTTAATCACTTTCAGCTCTTATTCTTCCTTGCTTTCTAAAAGTCCTACCTAAATCCCCCTTTCTATAGGAAATCTTTCCTGCTTCCTGTTATTACTAGTGTCTTCCTTATGTTGATTATCCCCAATTTCTCCTGTATATAGTTTGTTCACAAAGAGTGGCATCCCCAGAGTTTAGCTCAGTGTCTGGTATATAGTAGGGGCTTGATAAATGCTTGCTGACTGGGTGATTCTGTGTAACTTTAAAGCACTCTACAAAGAATGTTCCAGTAATTACTTTCAGGGCATTCTGCCAAAATTTTAAGAGCTTTAAAGGTAAATCCTGATTTCAAGTTGTTTATAATCTCATGGGGGCAACAAGTATAACAGAGTGGCCACCATAACAAGCAGACTGTATGAAATGCTTTAAGACAGAGGAAGGAAGTGGATTTAGAATTCGGAGGATAATATCAGCTTGAGGTCATCAGGGATGGAAGTGTCATTTTTCTGGGACTTGGAGGGTGCAGGAGATTTAAACAGACGGAGATGCTATATGAAGAATCTTTCAGGCAGATAGAGCACTATTTACAAAGACAAGAGCAAGAAAGTGATGTGTCTATTTAGGGATGATTCATAGTTCATTTTGATTTCTGACTGGATTATGTAAGGGAGTAACTGTGAGAGAAGGCTGTAAAGACAAAGGAAGCTCACTTATAGAGAGTTTTTAATGCCATTCTAAAGTATTTGACTTATTTGATAGGCACAAGGTACCTTTATGATTTGGGAGAAGTGCTTTTTTCTGTTTATATCATTTTCCTTAAAAAAGGAACTAGGAGAATTAAAAAAAATTTTTTCCCAAAATTGATCATTTCAGACAGAAGAGACTTCAGTAGCTATCCAGCCTAATACACATGTAAAAATCAGTTTCTTTCTCCACTGACCCAAAATACTCAAAAATAGTTCAATAACTATAAATGTCCTTCAAGGGTCTATCCAGAGAACTCTTCCTTTATATGGGTTCACTTGATGATCTGGCCTTTGTTAAGATCTGAAGTCAGGGGAAGATTGCTATCTCCTAAAGTAGTCCATTTTACATTCAGATAATTCTAATTATTATGAATTTTTTAAAATAATGAATCCAAAAGGGTGGAACATTGGTAAGAGAGCTAGCTAGTTCTGAAGTCAGAAGACTAATCTCTCAAACACACTAAATATATTACCTCCAGGTATTTGTTGAACTAAACTACAAAGGTGCAATTATTTAACAATTTGGTTCTGGTCACAAAATAAAGAGATCCATCTGGAGTAGATTTGATACACAAGACTCAGAAGGGAAGCAAATGTGTCTAATATCCTAGTGTGTGATAAAGAGAAAGACTGGATAAGAAAGATACTGGAATAAGGACTGGCTGTTTGATAAAAACATAATAGCAAATTGGAAGAAATTAGATTTAGATAAGTACCTTACACCATATACCAACAAAAGTGGTAAAACTATATCACATCATAAACAAATTGGAGAAAAATGGGAAAAAATTACCTATCAGGTCTATGGATGAGATGAAAATTTATGTCCAAGGAAAAGAGGATAACAGAATATAAAGTGGATATTTTTGATTACATAAAATTAAAAAGCTTTGCCCCAAACAATTCTAATAAAGCTAAGGTTAAAAGGGAAGCAATTAACTGGGAAAGAAAATCTTTGCAGCAAGTTTCTCTGATAAAAAAACTCATTTCCTAAATATATAAGGAACTGATTTATATTTATAGAAGAAAAATAGAATCTAAGAGAATATAAGAAAAATGATGTCTGAAATTGATAAAAAATGGTCTAAGGTTATGAACAGACAGTTGTCAAGTCAAGAAAACCAGGCTATCTATAGCCATATGAAAAAGTGTTCCAAATCACTACTAATTAGAGAAATGCAAATTAAAGCAATTCTGAGATTCCACTTCACACCCATCAGAGTGGTAAAAATGACAAAAAAGGAAAATGAGTAATTTTGAAGTAGTTATGAGAAGACAGGCACATTGGTATGCTGTATCTGATAGACCTGTGAATTGATACATTCATTCTGGAAGATAACATAATTATATAGAAATAATTTCTAAACAATGCATGCCCTTTGATCTAGCTCACTCCAATGATAGACCTATACCTATAAAGATCAAAGAAAAAAGAAAGATCCAAAAAAAAATTCTTTCTACTAGTGGCAAAACCTGAAAACTAAGAAAATGTACAATTGAGGAATGATTGAATTAGTTATGGGGTGTGGTTGTAATGTAGTACATTAGGCTTAAAGAAATTAGGATGGTTTCAAAAAGACATAATGATTTATATAAACTGATGAGAGAGATATGAGCAGAAACAGAGAAATAATTTATGTTAGAACATCAGTATTGTAAAAATGAACAGTTAGAGGTTTCTTGTAAACTGATGAAGAAAATGAAAACCAGGAGAATAATTTATATAATAACAATGGCATTAAAATGACATTAAAGTGACTTTAGAGGACCAACAGGGAAACATAACATCTAATACAGAGAGGTGGAGGACCAGATGAATTTTGAGTAAAAAATGAGATATCTCTTTTTCTGTCTCTCTATCTCTCTCTGTCTGTTTCTGTCTCTTTTTCTCTGTCTATCTTTTTGCATAACCATTGGGGGGATGCTTTACTTGACTATGTATATTTGTTCCTAAGCAGCATTATGTTCCTAGGATCATAGATTGAGACTAGAAAGGAATTTTATTTTATTGTCATATAAAACACACTTCCATATTGGTCATTATTGTAAGACAAACATAACCCCCCCCCCCCAATAATGCCATAAATATGCTGATGTGAAAGATGACTCCAAATAGTTCTTTCTCTGGAGGTGGGTAGCATTCCTCATCATAAGTTTCAGGATTGTCCCAGATCATTGCATTGCTGAGAGTAGTCAAGTTTTCACAGATAATCATTGTCCAATATTGCTGTTATTGTATATAATATTTTCCCAGTTCTGCTTATTTTGTCTGTATCAGTTCCCACAGATCTTTCCAGCTGTTTCTGAAATCATCTTGCTTATCATTTTTTATAGAACAATAGTATTCCATCATCAAAATGTACTACAAATGGTTTAGCCATTCCCCAATTGATGAATATCCCCTCAATTTCCAATTCTTTGCCACTATAAAAAGAATTGCTATAAATATTTTTGTACAAGTCAGTTCTTTCTCATTTTTTATTATCTTGTTAGGATACAGACCCATTGGTGGTATTACCATATCAAAGGGTTTGCACAATTTTATAGCCCTTTGGGCATAATTCCTAATTGACCTCTAGAATCGTTGCTCTACCAACAATGCTTTAGTGTTCCAATTTTGCCATATCCCCTCCAATATTCACCACTTTCCTTTACTGCCATATTGGTCAATCTGATAAAGTGTGAGGTGGCTCCTCAGCATTGCTTTAATTTGCATTCTCTAATCAAGAGTGATTTAGAAAAAATTTCCACATTATTATTTGGGCTTTGATGGCTTCATCTGAAAATTGCTTGGTCATATCCTTTGACCATTTATAAATTGGGGAATCCCTTGTATTCTTATAAAAGGGACTTGGTTTTCTATAAATTTGAGGAATTAGACCTTTATTAGAGAAATTTGTTATAAAAAATTTCTCTCCATTTTGTTGTTTTCCTTCTCTTCTTGGTTATATTAGTTTTGTTTGTACAAAATTTTTTAATTTAACATAATCAAAATTATTCATTTTATGTCTTATAATACTCTTTCTCTCTCATTGGTCATACATTCTTCCCTTTTCCAAAGATATGCCAGGTAAACTATTCTGTGTTCCCCTAATTTAGTTAGGATATAACTCTTTATGTCTAAATCATATATCCATTTTGGCTTTATCTTGGTTAGAATATGAGATATTGGTATATATGGAGGTTCTGCCATATTGTTTTCCAAATTTCCCAGCAGTTTTTGTTAAATAGTAAGTTTTTGATTCAAAAGTTGGTTTATCAAACAGTAGGTTGCTAAGGTCATTTACATTCCTGTATATCATGTATCCAATCTACTCCAATGGTCTACTGTTCTATTCCTTAGCCAGTACCAGATTGTTTTGATGACTACTTGCTTTATAGTACGGTTTGATATCTGGTTCTAGTAGGCCTCCTTCCTTCTCATTTTTTTCCCCATTAGTTCCCTTGATATTCTTGACCTTTTGTTCTTCCAGATAAATTTTTTATCATCTTTTTAGTTCTATAAAATAATTTTTGGTAGTTTGATTGGTATGGCACTGAAAAAATAAGTTAATTTAGGTAGAATTGTCATTTTTATCATATTAGTTTTGGCCTACCCATGAGTAATTAATATTTTTCCAATTGTTCAGATCTGACTTTATTTGTGGGAAAAGTATTTTATATTTGTGTTCATATAATTTCTGTGTTTGCCTTAGCAAGTAGATTCCAAGGTATTTCATATTGTTTACAGAGGTTTTAAGTGTAATTTCTCTTTCTAATTCTTGTGACTGGACTTTATTGGTTAGAAGAAACATTAAGGACCATTGAGTCCAAACTTTTGCAGATGAAGAAATGATTTCAGAGAGATCCAGTGTCTTGCCCATGGTTATTGTGCTTGTATTAAAAGCAGTATTTGAGACTTCCAGTCAAGATGGTGGCTTAGAAGCTGTGAAAGTTCAGACCTCAGAAACCCTTCCTTACCAATCACAAACTGAGAGCTCCTGGGACACCGAAATTCAAGCTGAACAACAGGACAGACCCGGAGAACCCTCCTCTGGACCTGGATCAAAAGGTATGGCCCCCCAAAAGCCAAAACCCTAGATCACTCGGATCTAAGGGGCAGGCAGAAGGAAGGTCCCAGGACCCATCCCCCCCCAACTCAGAGTACTGAGCCCATGGCAGCAGCAGGAACTTCAGGGTCGGCAAAAGGGCCCCAGGGCTGGCTATTTTGAAGGACTCACCTTGAAAGCAACCTGAGCCAGTCTCTGGGACGCACAACACAGATGGCAGGGAAACATAGAGAGAAGGGGGAAGCCTGTAGACCCCTGGCTTGGTCCTTCCAACTGAGTCTCAAGGGAGGTCCCAGCTTTAGGGCACCAGCTGAACCCAATCCCATCAGGAGCCCTCAGTGCTACTGAAAGGAGAGAAATCTTAGGGCTGGCAAAGGTGTTGCTCCGAAGAGCTTACCTTGAAAGTAACCTGGGCCAGTCTCCAGGCATTCAACACATATTGTGGAGGAGGAGGTTGTTTTTTTTTTCTTTTTTGGCTCAGGGATCATTTGGCCCACACCAGCTGATCCTAATCCCATCAGGAGCCCTCAGAGCTTCTGAAAGAACAGAAACAGGGCCAGCAAAGGGCTTACCTTGAAAGCAACCTGGGCCAGGCTCTGGGCATTCAACACAGATTGTGGAAGAGGAGGTTTTCTGCTTTAGGGCTTATTCAGTACAAACAAGCTGAATCTAATCCCATCAAAAGTCTCCAGAACTCAGGGAAGCCCAGGCTCCCCACCCATCCTCATTGACTGCTGGACTTTAAGCCAATCAAAAGCCTCCAGAGGACAGGGAAGCTCAAACTCCCAACAAACTTCCCCCAGAGGCTACACCAAGAGATCTTCTGTTAAAGCTCCAAGAGGGGAGACTGATAGAAGTCCCCAAAAAACAAAAAAATGAGAGGAACAAGAGCACAAACAATACGTGGAGTAAAGAAGGGGTGAATTTGAGCAAACAACAGAAAAAGAAGAAAGAAACTACAATAGACAGCTACTACTCAGCAAATGGAACAGAGGGGGAGAGATCAGCAAACGATAAACCAGAAATCCCAGCGAATTGGATACAGGCTGTGGAAGAACTCAAAACACAACTAAGAGAGGCTGAAGACAATTGGGAAAAGAACTTAAAAATTAAGATAAGTCATCTGGAAACAGAGGCACTTGAACTAAAACAAGAAAATAGTGTCTTGAAAGCCAAAATCAACCAGCTGGAAAATGAGGCAAAGGAGATGAAAGATGAGGCAAAGGAGATGAAAGATGAGGTAAAGAGGATTAAAGACGATCTTCAAAGAAAATCAGACCAGAAGGAAAAAGACGACCAAAAAGCCAGAGATGAAATCCAATCTTTAAGAACCAGAATACAACAACTAGAATCAAGTGACCTCACAAGGCAGCAGGACACTATGAAACAAAACAAAAAGAATGAAAAAATTGAGGAAAATGTGAAGCATCTCATTCACAAAACAGACGATTTAGAAAATCGTTCAAGAAGAGACAATTTAAGAATAATTGGACTACCAGAAGACCACGGCAAAAGAAAAAGCCTGGACATAATACTAGAGGAAATTATCCAGGAAAACTATCCCAAGGTCCTAGAACAAGAGGGGTGAATTAGAGTTAGTAGACATATGGAGAAAAATAAATAGGAACAAAAAGGAGTACACCTTCTTTTCAGCAGTACATGGTACATTCACAAAAATTGACCATGTACTAGGGCACAAAATCATTGCAAACAAGTGCAAAAGGACAGAAATAATAAATGCAACCTTCTCAGACCACAGTGCAATAAAATAATAATTAGTAAGGGTACATGGAGAGATAAATCAAAAATTAATTGGAAATTAAACAATATGATTCTCCAAAACCAGCTAGTTAAAGAACAAATTGTAGAAACAATTAATAACTTCATTGAAGAAAATGACAATGGTGAGACATCCTTTCAAAACCTATGGGATGCAGCCAAAGCAGTACTCAGGGGGAAATTTATATCCTTGAGTTCATATATAAAGAAATTAAGAAGGGCAGAGGTCAATGAATTGGGCATGAAAATTAAAAAATTAGAAAGTGAACAAATTAAAAATCCTCAGATGAAGACTAAATTAGAGATCCTAAAAATCAAAGGAGAAATTAATAAAATTGAAAGTCAAAGAACTATTGATTTAATAAATAACACTAGAAGCTGGTACTTTGAAAAAACAAATAAAATTGACAAAGTACTAGTCAGTCTAATTAAAAAAAGGAAAGAATAAAACCAAATTGACAGTATCCAAGACGAAAAGGAAGACCTCACCTCTAATGAAGAGGAAATCAAGGCAATCATTAAAAACTACTATGCCCAATTATATGGCAAAAATATGGCAATCTAAGTGATATGGATGAATACTTACAAAAATAAAAATTGCCTAGACTAAAAGAAGAAGAAATAAATTACCTAAACAACCCCATATCAGAAAAAGAAATTGAACAAGCCATCAAAGAACTCCCTAAGAAAAAATCCCCAGGTCCAGACGGATTCACAAATGAATTCTACCAAACATTCAAAAGAACAGCTAACCCCAATACTATACAAACTATTTGACAGAATAAGCCAAGAAGGGGTTCTACCAAATTCTTTTTATGACACAAACATGGTACTGATCCTAAAGCCAGGCAGGTTAAAAACAGAGAAAGAAAACTAAAGGCCAATTTCTCCAATGAATATAGATGCAAAAATCTTCAATAGGATACTAGCAAAAAGACTCCAGCAAGTCATCACAAGGGTTATCCCCTACGATCAGGTAGGATTCATTCCAGGAATGCAAGGATGGTTCAATATTAGGAAAACCATCCGCATAATTGACCATATAAACAAGCAAACCGACAAAAATCACATGATTATTTCAATAGATGCAGAACAAGCCTTTGACAAAATACAACACCTATACCTATTGAAAACACTAGAAAGTATAGGAATAGAAGGGCCTTTCTTAAAAATAATAAACTGTATATACCTAAAACCATCAGCAAACATCATCTGCAATGGGGAAAAACTCAAAGCCTCCCCAATAAGACCAGGAGTCAAACAAGGATGCCCATTATCACTTTTATTATTTAATATTGTAATAGAAACACTAGCAGTAGCAATTAGAGAAGAAAAAGAAATTGAAGGTATTAAAATTGGCAATGAGGAGACAAAGCTGTCACTCTTTGCGGATGATATGATGATTTACTTAAAGAATCCCAGGGAATCAACCAAAAAGTTACTCGAAATAATCAATGACTTTAGCAAAGTTGCAGGATACAAAATAAACCCACATAAGTCATCAGCATTTTTATATATCTCCAACCCAGTTCAGCAGCAAGAATTAGAAAGAGAAATTCCATTTAAAGTCACCCGAGACAATATAAAATACTTAGGAATCTATCTGCCGAGACAAACTCAGGAACTATATGAACACAACTACAAAACACTCTCCACACAATTAAAACTAGATCTTAACAATTGGAAAAACATTGATTGCTCATGGGTGGGACAAGCTAACATAATAAAAATGACCATCCTACCCAAACTTATCTATCTATTTAGTGCCATACCCATTGAACTACTAAAAAACTATTTTACTGAATTAGAGAAAACCATAGCAAAGTTCATTTGGAAGAATAAAGGATCAAGGATATCCAGGGAAATAATGAAAAAAAAAAAAGAAAGGAAGGTGGACTTGCAGTCCCAGATCTCAAACTATATTATAAAGCGGCAGTCATCAAAACAATTTGGTACTGGCTAAGAGACAGAAAGGAGGATCAATGGAATAGACTTGGGGTAAATGACCTCAGTAAGACAGTCTTTGACAAACCCAAAGACCCCAGATTTTGGGACAAAAACCCACTATTTGATAAAAACTGCTGGGAAAATTGGAAGACAGTGTGGGAGAGATTAGGTTTGGATCCACACCTCACACCCTACACCAAGACAAACTCAGAATGGACGAATGACTTGAATATAAAGAAGGAAACTATAAGTAAATTAGGTGAACACAGAATAATATACATGTCAGAACTTTGGGAAGGGAAAGATTTTAAAACCAAGCAAGACTTAGAAAGAGTCACAAAATGCAAAATAAATAATTTTGACTACATCAAATTCAAAAGCTTTTGTACAAGCAAAACCAATGTAACTAAAATTAGAAGGACAGCAACAAATTGGGAAACAATCTTCATAACAAAATCCTCTGACAAAGGTCTAATTATTCAAATCTATAAAGAGCTAAACCAGTTGTACAAAAAATCAAGCCATTCTCCAATTGAAAAATGGGCAAGGGTCATGAATAGGCAATTTTCAGTAAAAGAAATCATGACTATTAATAAGCACATGAAAAAGTGTTCTAGATCTCTTATAATCAGAGAGATGCAAATCAAAACAACTTTGAGGTATCACCTCACACCTAGCAGATTGTTCAACATGACCCCAAAGGAAAGTAATGAATGCTGGAGGGGATGTGGCAAAGTAGGGACATTAATGCATTGTTGGTGGAGCTGTGAATTGATCCAACCATTCTGGAGGGCAATTTGGAACTATGCCCAAAGGGCGATAAAAGACTGTCTGCCCTTTGATCCAGCAATAGCACTGCTGGGTTTGTACCCCAAAGAGATAATAAGGAAAAAGACTTGTGCAAGAATATTCATAGCTGCGCTCTTCGTGGTATCCAAAAATTGGAAAATGAGGGGATGCCCTTCAATTGGAGAATGGCTGAACAAATTGTGGTATATGTTGGTGATGGAATACTATTGTGCTCAAAGGAATAATAAAGTGGAGGAATTCCATGGAGACTGGAACAACCTCCAGGAAGTGATGCAGAGTGAGAGGAGCAGATCCAGGACAACATTGTACACAGAGACTGACACATTGTGGTACAAGAGAACGTAATGGACTTCTCCAGTAATGGCTTTACAATGTCCCTGAACAACCTGCAGGGATCTACGAGAAAAAAAAAAAAAACCCTATCCTCAAGCAGAGGACAAACTGAGGGAGTAAAAACACTGAGGAAAAGCAACTGTTTGACTACAGAGGTTGAGGGGACATGATCAAGGAGAGAAGCTAAATGAGCGCCCTAATGCAAATACCAACCACAAGGAAATGGGTTCAGAGCAAGGATACATGTGATACCCAGAAGAATCGCGGGTCGGCTAGGGAAGGGGTGGGGGGAGGGTGGGGGGGAGGAAAAGAAAATGATCTGTTTCCAATGAACAATGTATGAAAATGACCAAATAAAATAATGTTTAAAAAAAAAAGCAGTATTTGAACCCAAATCTTTCATAATCCAGGTCCAACATTATGCAGCACACTATGCCCAAGCTGTCTATCCAGCCTCCGCATGAATTATTATAATCTACAAATTAGTTTAATCTTGATTAATGAAGTTTTAGTACACTTTTTGAATGATAGAATTTTGGACCTTAAAGGGAGTTAATGGATTATCTATTACCATTCTTTCACTGACTAACATAAACTCTCACATATTACAGTATGATGTTTAAAAAACACTTTTCCCCTCAACAGTCACATGAAGAAAGAAGTACATGGTTAATTATATGTTAATATAATTAATCAAATATATAAACATTTATTATATTTATATTACTATTTTATATTTCATTAAAACAACATAAATTAATTGCTATTAATAAATCAATTTCATAAAATAGGTGTTTAACATTAACATTAATAAAATGTTAATTAATACTATAAATATTAATTAATACAATTAAATTATGTTAATATAATGTTTAAAAGATGAGGAAACTGAGTTCCAAATGTGTTAGGTGGCTTATCCAAAAGCTCATAAACAGGGATTGTCAAGAGTTTTGATACAAATACAGATCTCTTCTGTCTCCAAATTGAAGGGGATGTCCACTACTGTTTCTTATTTGTGTCATTCTGCCTCCTTTTCCCCTTTTTACATCTTGAAACAGAATGAGCATAGAAAAAAGGAATACATACAGAAAATGCTATCAATAAAACATCAAAATATACAGAGGAAGCAAACAGTTATTCAGAAAGGGATACAAAGAAGTGAGCCAATTTTGGTTACTTCCCTTTAGTACCTATTCAATTATCAAATTCTATCAATTTTATTTCCTCAAAGAATTCTATCTCAGCTTATACTGTAATTATTTCCATGATGATCTCTTTTATTAAATTTAAAGATCAAAGAGCTCAAGACTCATGTCTTATGTCATATTTGTGCTAATATTTAATATAGTATCTGCCTTTCATGTAATGATGAGTTTAATAATTTGTTGTTATTTTTATGTTGTCATCACCATTGGAGTTAGATTAGAGGCTGTGGTTTTTTTTTTCCTGTGTTTTATTTTATTTTATTTTCTTCTAGTTATCTTTAGAGCTTAATAAATGTTTCAGTACAAAGTAAGTGTGCCAGACACATAGTAAAATGTTTGTTGACTAAATGAGGGACTTTGTAGTATAGATCGACATCATTTCTGCAACTTACAATTTTAGAGAGTTTCCTATAGCACAAAGATTAAGTGATTTGTCCAAAGAACCATAATCAGTTTGCGACAAAGATGCCACTGAAATCTAGATCTTCTTTGCTCAAAGAATGCCCTCTCCAACCTGTGTGTGTGTGTGTGTGTGTGTGTGTGTGTATCTCTATATCTATCTGTGTAGATACATTTATACATTTGGACAAACCCTGTGATACATATGAATATAATATTAACATATATGCCATTAATTAAACATAAAATACACAGAAGAAAAGGATGGAAGAAACAAATAACAGAAATTTGTTACTACCTCCTTAAATTTAAGATCCACATAAAAAACAAGTTAACAGAAATTCATAGATTCATATAAAATTCAATTTTTATCCTTATTTGTAAATTGAAATGTTTGTGTTTGAAAATTGTAAGTTCATAATGAAAATGATTTATTACATATACAAAACACATGAAAATTTGATATATACATATATATTATCCTCTTAATATGTGGGACAATAGACATATTTAGGATTTTGATACATATTTAACTGATAATAAAGCCTATGTGTATATATATTAACATATTTATAGATGATATAAAGATCTACAACTCAATGAATAAACACCAATGTTTACAATATGAGACATGCTAAAGTACATATCACAACACATCATTATTTAGTACTTCAAGATCTACTTCTTCTTTTGGGGGCAGAATAACAATCGTCCAAGCAATTGCTATATAAATTTTGTTGTGGATTATAACTTGAGAAGGAGAAGGGAGCCGGAGGAAAATGGGTGATAAATGAAGACTCAAAGACAAGTTAAAAGTTATGGGGAGAGGCACATTCTCCTTATAATGTTTTCACTTGAAGATTAAGAATTCCGAGATAAAAAGCACTTGGGTGACAGTGGTGCTAGGAAAGAGAAGGAGAGATAGGAGGAAGAATTCTGAGGATGCATGGATCAAGAGAGAGAATAATGCCCCTTACCCCAGCCTTTATTGTGGATTGAGAGGTGATCAATGAATACATAGCATAGGTCTTAACATTGGTTGAATAGACAATGACAAGATCAGAGGAGGTGGAGATTCACCTGACATGCACTTTTCAAAGGAATGTGGTTTGACCAGGTGAGAACTAAGCCTTTGTGGCGGCTCAGGAATCATTAACTGATCTGCCCAAGTATCTGATAAATGAATATATGTGTATATATATATATATATATATATATATATAATACAATATCAATACATCAACCATACTTCCCAGATGCCAACATGCCTGGTATGCTACAGGCAGGTGGGTGGGATGGGAAACCATCATAATAAAACAAAATAAAAAAAAAAACACACATCTATACAACAGTCCTTTGAAGTAGGTGGTAGAAGTTTATTTTTTTTTTTTTAGAATCAATGAAGTTTAGAATTTTAGCAAACCTTAGAGATTGCCTATGCCAATTCGTATCTAATTTTCCTCTATCAAATTCCCCAAAACACCCTCTGGCCTCTGATTGGAGTCTTCAAATGATGGAAAAACAATTCCCTTCCTAGTTAACTCACAACATTTTGAATTGTTTTTAATTATTGGGAAGCTTTTAAAAAATATCAGTCTCCATTTTACAGATGAGAAAACTGAAGTTTGAATAGGTTAAATCTCTTTGCAAAATAGACACAGCTATTAAGTTTTGGAGTTGGTTTTCCAAGCTAGATGTCTCCTGATTTAAAGTCACTGCTTTTAAAAATTTCTCTATGCACCCATGAAAAAGGTCTCTCCAAGGGAAGACAATTTGAAATTGATATAAATTGGCTTAGGATTTCACTTCCCACAAAAGACATATGTGTCTAGGAGGAAATACATTCATGAGGTTTAGAATGCTTAGTCTACAATCTCATTCTATCTATTAACCAAAATGTCTCCTGTAAAGGGCTTCATTACGGGGAAAACCACTGCACACCCCTTTGATCTTTTTCTCACTAATAAATGCTTATGGAATTCCAATTGAGAGCAAAAAGTCAGAATCACCAAGAGACTGGCTGCCAACTTGATTTAAAGATGTTTTAAATGTCCTCATGTCTGCTGTGCATCTCCCAAATTCATTTGCATGGATTTCAGAAGGACTTCTTTTGGTAATTGAAATGGCACTCAGTAAGGACTATGTCATGACCAAAAAAAAAAATGATAGGTCTACACTGGGAAGAATAACATTAGAGAGGCATAAAATGTAGGCTTTGCTAATACAATGACCTAATATGTTCCTGTTTCAGGTCTTCCTATTATTTAAACAGCTGAACTGGCAGCTTTAAGACCCTTTAAAACTTAATAGTGGAATTTCAGTGAGACTTTTAAGTCCATATGTGTTTTAATGGATATTTTAATTACCACATTATATACTTGTTCCTATATAGTTCTAGAACTATAAGTTTATAACTTTCTACATAATTACAATTCCTCATGTTTAATTTTTGTGTAATTAGGACATCACTGTATCTCAATTCTCCTATTTTTCAGTATGTCTGTTATGCTTTTAATGGTACAACCTACAATATTTTCATAGCTTTCTGAGCTCACATTAAGAGTCCCATGAAACTATGCTCCATCTCGCCAAATCCATTTTAATAAAACGGTCATTTCCCTGTTCTCTCTTCTTCCTGATCCCAGACTCCTTGTAAGATTACCTCGAAGGGGAAAAACTCCTATCCTAGGGATTACTTACTCTGTTGTTGGGTTGATCAAATAATATTTATTCAGGATCTACTACAAGCAAGGCTAGATATGTAATTAACTTGAATAGTAAGTGACGTTTATGTAATACTTCATGGTTTACAAAGTACTTTACAGACATTATCTCATTTGATCCTCAAACCAGCTCTGTGATGTGGGTAGCAGAGGTATTCTTACCTCTATTTTATAGATGTGGAGACTTACACTCAGAAAGGTCAATGGCATAACCATGATCATATAGCTAGTTAGTGTTAGAAGTGGAATATGAATCTAGCTCTTCTTCCTCCCAAGTCCAGAACTCTATCCACTATACTACATTGCCCATCAGTTCATGTGAATGTTGGAACATGTGTCTCCATGTTGAAATCTGGTTAAAAAAATTATTATCTTAACAGTTGATTCCAAAGATAACACATCGACATTCCACCAAAAATGTGCCCAAAATCTGCAAGGGGAAAAATAAAAACATATAAAAGAGAGTTGATTAAGATACATGTGAACAAAGTTAAAATACATATTAGAGTTCATCCCTATTTTCTTTGAAAAATCAATAAACTCACCTGATTTGGGAGTCAGAGATAACAAGTTAGAAAATCAAAAATAATAGCAATATCTAAAGTAGAATATTGACAAATAAGTAACATTCTCAGTGAATTACATCATGTGCCCGTAAAATCAAGTTTTCTCCCTTTTTAATATTAAGGTAAATGGAATGCCTTTGGGAAATCATAAACGCCTTTAAAAAGAAAAATTCATGGGCCAGTTAGGCAGCACTGTGGATAAAGCATCAGTACTGGAATTGGGAGGATCTGAGGTCAAATCTGGCTTCAGATAGCTTTGTGACCATGGACAAGTCACTTAACCCTGAATGTTTAGCTCTTGCTGTTCTTCTGCATTAGAATTGATACTAAGATAGAAGGTAGGGTTTTTAAAAAAAAAAATCGAAAGTATTGCAGAAACAGAACCCCATCTTTTCAAACTAATATTCTATGCCTTGTATTGCATATCTGTCCATCACATATCAACATAAGCTTTTTTAAGGGCAGTGGAGAGACATCTGGTAAGTCTGATTAGCCTAGTGACCAGTAACAAATGGACCTTTCCATTCTTTTGATACATTACACCTCCCATGTATTTTTTGATTCCTGTGACACTGGCCTCCTGGCTGTTCCTCAAACAAAACACTTCATCCCTTGATTCCTGAGAATTTCTCCAGCTGTTCCCCATGCTAGGATGCTCTCCTTTCTCACTCTTGCCTCCTGGCTACCCTGACCTCCTTCAAATCTCAGCTAAAATCCCACCTTCTAGAGGAAGCCTTTTCTGCCTCTTGGGTCTAGTGCCCTCCCTCTGTTGATCATTTGGAATTTATCTGTACATAGCTGTCAACATGTCGTCTCCCCCATTAGATTATGAACTCCTTAGGGACAGTAACTGCTTTTTGCCTTTCTTTTTTATCCCCATTCTTTAGCAAAGTGCCTGGCATTTAGTAGAAACAAAATAAATGCTTATTGATTTAGTGACTGACTGAAACTATGAAGATGATAAAAGATGCTAAAGGAATGTGTTATGGAGAAAGAAGATAGGCTTGTCATCTAGAAAGAGTAAGAAATAAACTAAATGGGAGCAGCTTGGTGGCCCAATGGATAGGGAGCCAAGGAAAGTCACTTGACTCCTTATTGCTTAGTCCTTACCACTCTTCTGCTTTGGGACCCATACTTAGTATTGACTTCAAGATGGAAGGTAAGAGTTTTTCTTTTCTCTTCTTAATGAATAAATAAACAAGCTGAATGCCAGACTGTGCTGTCCCTTTCTGTACTTGCAGGGTCCAGTGCATTGAGGAAGTCTGGATGACCTACTTGTTGCATATATTGAATTCTTTTCAGAGTGAGATTAGTCAGTCTTTTCCCAATTTTTAGATGAAGTATTTCTATAATACCCTAATGGCACTAAGATCCCCACTTGAATCTCCAGGAAACTGAAATAGTTTTCCAATATATAGTAGATGTATTCTTTATCTTCTTTGGAAAAGGGAGGAGGTAGCGCCATATTGTCCTCAGAAACATTCTGCAAGAATTCCCTACGTCAGGGCCTTGACAACCTACCACTGCCTCTCTCCAGACATTCCTTTCTTCTAATTTGTTTTACAGAAAGATAACATGTTCTATTTCTCACAGTTTGGCCAGGGAGAGATTGTTTTCATAATTTTATTTCCCCAATGCTGTTCTATTACCTGATAGCAAGGATTGCTCATTTCTTAATATTGTCACCTCCTACTTAAAAAAAATAAATTATAACAAGTGTTTGAGCCATTTAAATGAAAAGAAGCATCATATTGTCAAGGAATATGTTCTTTTCTACTTGCATCTAAAAATTAAAAATCTTGTCAGGTTTTTTTTTAAATCAGTTTAAAAAGAAGCAGAATATATATATATATATATATATATATATATATATATATATATATATATATATATATTTGAGATTCTGAATCCTAATCCTGTCTCTGATGTCTATTGTCTTCATGGCCTTCATTATCCCTCCCTCCCTCTTTTTCAATTACATCATATCAATAGTATTTGGGAATTATGACTGGGAGTTGATGTGGTGGGTTTCAGTCTTATCAATGCCCAAAACAATACATAATTTTGTAGCTCACTTGAATTTTACTCACCTATAAAATGATGGGGTTATCCTCTTTACCCTGGTTTAGCAAACCTGAGGTTGGTGGGCTATTGCCGAATGTGGCTACCTACAGTCTTTCTACGTCTGTTTCTCCATCAGATTCTAATTATATATATATATATATATTGCCAAGATGAGTGGGAGAAGGGGATAGTGGGCATGGAGGTGATGCAAAATCTCTCAGAGTGGCTCCCAAGAAGCTCCTGACATTGAATTTTGCTTAGAGATGTCTCTTGGATACATGGTTCTGCCAGCCTTTATCATTCGAAATCCACCAGGTGCTCTCTGTCTTCTGTCATTGGGTAGATCCAAATGTAAACCCTCCTCCCTTTTTATGAATCTGCATTGGCTAGAGAACAAATAAAGCAGCTCCTCAGGAAGCAGTCATTCTCTCCTCATTATAGCACATTGAGCTCACAGCGTGATCCCTAAAATATAAGAACTGGAGAAGATCCTCAGCTATTTAGAGTACTTAATCACATTGCTCTTGCTTTCTCCCATCTTGCCCAAGTATCTAGCTAAGGAAATAGACCAAAAGGCAGTCAAAGCAAAATATGTCTTTTAGGAAAAAGAAAAGAATAAAAAACTATGATTTGGGTGGATATAAAAATTAGCATCTTCTAGGAAAATTAACATGTGGATGCTTTTTTTTTTCTTTTTTACCTGAGCTCAGAAATTTTGTGACACAATAACCCTGTGGCAGGCTATTAGAATGCCTCTTGTGCACTGACAAAGGAAATAAGGTGTGTTAAAAATTGAAATGTAAAATTATGCAATGAATATTTAAACAATGAGCCTGGCAGGTTGGATGCTTCCTTTTAAATGTCTCCTTCTGCAAGGGCTGCTGCAGCCTCTATGGCAGCCCAGGCTTGACTAGAGCATAAAAACTCCAATGCATTCAATCAAGTGAGGTGTCATATTTATAGCAAACATATTAAGTATCATAAATGGTGCTTTCATATTCTATTGATTTTCACTGTGCCGGGTGAATACATGGGTTAGTTCATATATACAGAGGTCCTCCACGGTTTAGAAAAAAATGACATTTTTATTTAAAGAATAAATCTCCTAATGTCCAGGGGTCTGTTGGTGCTGCTCAATTACACGGTATCAGCAGTATTTGGGAATTATGACTGGGAGGTGAGGGGTGGATTTCATTCCTCTCAATTCCCAAATCAATACATAATTTTGTAACTCACTTTAACAGGCAAAAGTATTTAGACTCACTGAATGGTAGATTTAGAATTGAGGAAGACCTTAAAGGTCAGACAACTGAAGTCTTCCATTTTACAGATGAGGAAACTGAGGACTGGACACGTTAAATGACTTGAATAATTAATTTTGTACAGGTAGTAGGGAGTAGAGCTGGGATGTAAACTCACATCTTCTCACTCCAAATGCAGTACTGGTTTCATCGCACAAGGACCAAATCCAATATTTATTAAGCATTTATTATGTACCAGGTTCACTTTGCTGGGGTCACAGAGAAAATGCTGGTTTCATGAAGAAAAGCTTAAAAAGTCCTTGCCCTTTCTGGCCTAGGACACTTCCTAGCTGTGTGACCCTGGGCAAGTCACATAACCCTCATGGTCTAGCCCTTACGACTCTTTTGCCTTAGAACTCATACACTGTATTGATTTTAAGACAAAACCTAAGAGTTTAAAAGAAAGTCCCTGCCCTCCAGAAGCTTACATTTTAATAAAGAAAATGTATAAATCAAAAGATATAGAAGATCAATAGAGTAGATGGAAGGAAGCCTGAGAGATGAAGGCACTGGCTCTTATGCTTACCAGAAAAGCCCTCCTCCTGGAAGTGTTCTTTGAGTTGAGTCAGAGATTCTAAGAATCAAAGGTCAATAGAGAGAATAGTCTAGTTAGAGGCTACAACCAGGAAAAAGGGTGGAAAAATGGCAGGTGGAGCATTACCTGTGAGAACCATCAAGTAGATGAGTGTAGCAGAATGGATGTATGGAGGGAATTTTTGGAGGGAGGAAGGAATTAAAAGATAAAAAGATAGGGAGGGACCAGGTTGTTAAAAATCCTAAATGTTAAACAGAGAAAGTGATCATTGATACCAGAGTGGCAGTTAGGTATGAAAATGGATAGAGCAACAGACCTGGAGTTAGGAGGATCTGGGTTCAAATTTGACCTCAGATCATTCTTACCTGTGTAATCCAGGGTGAGTCACTTAATCCCAACTGCCTATCGCTTACTACTCTTCTGCTTTGCAACTTTGATTCTAAGAGAGATGGTGGTAAGATTTTCCCCCCTTAAACCCTTATTTTCTGTTTTAGAATTAATACTACCTATTGGTTCTAAGGCAGAAGAGCAGTAAGGGCTAGGCAATAGGAGTTAAGTGACTTGCCCAGAATTACAAGCTTAAGTATCAGAAGCCAAATTTGAACCCAGATCCTTCTATCTCTAGTCCTGACTCCCAAAGCATTGAGCCACTTAGCTGCTCCCAGGAAGTAGTAATTAAACAAACAAACAATTGATACTAGATGTAGTGGGGGAGCAAAAAAAGAGTTTATTGGGTAGTTAGATGACCTAGATAAACTCCTCATCTCATTGGTTTCTTTTGTATCCCAGTTATAGCAAACCATTCCAACTTCCTCTTAATTCTAGTACCTTCTCTCTATTATTTCCACCTTATTCTGTTTTTAGTTTGCTTGCATATAGTAATCCACAGGTTTTCTCTCCCTAGAATGGACACTCACCAAGAAAAAAAGTTTTGTCTTTTACCTTTCTTTGCATCCCCATGCTAGTTTTACTGATCTACAATAAACCTGTAACCTCTCTAATTTACAGCTAAAGAAACTGAGGCAGTGAGAGATTAAATGCTTAGCTCCTGGCTTGAGCTGAGATAACATTAAAACTCCCTCCTTTCTGACTAAGTCTCCTACTTCCATTGTGCTACCCAACTACCACACCCAAAGTAGTCTGTAGCCTTTACAGCGGTAATGTTAGGACATTTTTTTGATTCTAACAAATATATAATTTTCTTGTGCTGTTTGAAGTGATTTGCTTTGTTCTAAGAGATACCAGATTTGGTGAGAATCAAATCTAAAAAAAGATTCTGAAGATCTGGTGGGGAGAAAAACAAAAGGATGGAAAGACTCAAAGAAAAGGCTAAAATGTGTAAACCTTTGATAGTACCTTCAGCGTTGACATTCCTTCCTCCCCCTCTTCCTCTAGCATGGGAAGCTTTGATAGAGGCTAGCTCTGTTATCTGTGCTTTCTTGGTCTCTTCCTCAGATTTTTGACCCACCAGGTGCTGTCACAGGACCCTGTAAACACTCCCTGACCACCCTGATAAGGACAGATGCATTAGTTACTGTAATGTTATCTTTGCTGAGTTAGGGGTTGGGGAGAAGGAAGGTGGGGGCACACTGCACATGTCATACATTCATTCATCAATTCAGGCAGTGACTTTCTTTCTGACCTAACTAACAAATGAATGAATGAGAAGAAAGAGCAGGAATGGAGATAAAAGCCATGCACACCAAATGGATGCATTTCCTTTTCCTCTCTCTGGTATGATAGAGGAAGGCTTTCCTCCTATTGACGTCACATAGTCAATTTCTCTCCTTAGCCAAGAAGAATCTAAAGTAAAAGAAGAAGCTTCTGGAGCCTCAATTACTTTCTTACCTCCCTATGTCCCAAACTGAGTTTAAACTCACACTTTGCTGCTTGGTTTTGATATTATTTGATATGATTAGATTTCATCCAAAGCAAGGGAAGCTGTCTGGAGAATTAAATTAAAAACCAAAGAGTCATCCCTGAAACAAAACAAAACATAACAACAACAAAACAATCACTTCTCTAACAACTCCCAAATTCTATAATGATAATAACAACAGAACAACTAGAAGGTGTCTTGCTTTTATGAAAATCAAGTTAGGCAAAAATATATTTTTTTCTTTTTCTTTGTTCTGCTACAATGGAAATCTATCTCCTCCTTCCTGCTCCTTCTAGAGATTTAAGAAGGATAATCGGGTCCAAGCATGGACACTGCCACTGGGTTCATCTGAGTTGGTCAAATGGATCCACTGAGGGGTTAGCTGGGTAGCTCAGTGGATTGAGAACCAGGCCTAGAGATGGGAGATCCTAGGTTCAAATCTGGCCTCAGCCACTTCCCAGCTGTGTGACCCTGGGCAAGTCACTTAACCCCCATTGCTTAGCCCTTATCACTCTTCTGCCTTGGAACCACTTCCCAGCTATGTGATCTTGGGCAAGCCACTTAACCCCCATTGCCTAGCCCTTATCACTCTTCTGCCTTGGAACCAATACACAGTATTGATTCCAAGATAAGAAGGTAAGGGTTAAAAAAAATTGTTCCACTGAGGATCAAGGTTGAGGGTTTGATCTTTTATGGGTCATGTAGAAAAAAATCTCCATTTCACCCATGTTGTTGTTCAGTTGTTTCAGCTGTGTCTGACTCTTTGTGACCCCATTTGGGTTTTCTTGGCAAAGATGCTGGAGTGGTTTGCCATTGCTCTTTCCAGCTCATTTTAAAGATCAGGAACTGAGGCAAAAAGAGTTAAATGACTAATGTCCTATAAAATAATATTCTAAATTGACTAAATAAAATTAAATTAAATTTAAAAAAGAGTTAAATGACTTGCCCAAGGTCATACAAATAGTAAGTACTTGAGCCTGGATTTGAACTCAGGAAGATAAAACGAGTCTTACTGATTCTAGGGCCAATATTCTATCTATTGTACCACTCAGCTGCCTCTATAGACTGCTCTCTTTGTTTGTTTATTTAAACAAACCTGTGCTTTTACTTATATAGAGCATCCTGGTGAGAAAGCCAGGACCTACACTGGTCAGTAGCTTCACTGTAATTTCAAGTCTGAAAGCATTGCCTCCAAGTCACCGATAGACTAAGGCTTTTCCCAAAATCAGAGAGCCAGTAGCTTTAAAACACAGTGAACCCATGTCTTCCTGCCTCCAGACCTGTGCTCACCATTGGGCTTATCAGAATTCAGTTCAATTCAAGAAGCATTTATTAGCACTGAGAGATAACAAAAAGTACTTATTTATTTATGCCATAAAAATGGGCTGGGTACTTGGGCTAAACCAACCCAACTTCTTGGTTTAGTTAGCTAGAAATCTCCTAGTGTATGTTCTCTTCTTGTAGTGGAGAAGCGCTCCAGGAAATGATCTGGACAAGTCCAGTAAACTATTCAATATAATTATCAGTAGTTTAATTTAAGTGGGAGAATTCAATAAACAGCGATTAAATGCCTATGATAACAATAAGTTAACCTTCTAACATTTATATAGCTACGTGTAAGGAAACGTGCTAAGTATTTTACAAATATTATCTCATTTCATCCTCATAATAACCTTGGAAGATAAGTTCTATTATTATTCCCATTTTACAATTGAGGAAAATGAAGCAAGCAGAGGTTAAGTGACTTGCCCAGGATGATAGAATAACCAAAAGTCTGTTAGATTTGAAATCATGTTTTTCAGACTCCAGGCTCAGTACTCTATCAACTGTCCCTCCCCTACTATGTACTAGGCATTAGGGATAAAATAGCCATGTGTCAACTAAATCAAAATGTAAATTAAAAAGAAACTAAATTAAAAAACTAAAAAAAAAGAAAAAAAAGTGACATTTTCATCTCTGTAAAATGAGGGGCAGCTAAGTGGTACAATGGACAGAAAACTGGGTTTGGAATTAGGCAGACCTGAATTAAAATGTGGCCTGAGACACTAAATAGCTGTATGACCCTGGGCAAGTCATTTAACCTATTTACTGCTAGAGAAGACAATAGTAAACCACTCTAGGGTCTTTGCTAAGAAAACGCCATGAAGATAAATCCACAGGGTCATGAAGACTTGGACATGAAGGAAATGACTAATAACAAAATGATGGAGTTGGTTTAACATGCTTCGAGGGCCCTTTAATTAGAATGCAATTTCCTTGAGGGAAGGAATGATTCCCATTTTTATTTGTTTCCCTATATTCAGGGTCTGGCATATAGACCACACTTAGTTAATGCTTGTTGAATTATAGAATTGAATTCTATGACTCTAGCTTAGAGTATCGATTGATTGTCGACAGGTTAGATTTTAGAATCCATTTCTTTGAATTTTTACTTGGCTCAGGAAAACTACAACTTCCTTATGGATCCCATTTCAATTAATTGTATAGGAATATACTAATTGTTTGATTAGGCCAGTTTCTTGTTTTATCCAACAAAGTATTCAGTCTTGGTTGTTTAGCCAAAGGAGATTTTGTGGTAAGAAATGCTTCTCTTCTAAAGTGTCGATTCATGGCCAAAACCTCTTTCTTCTCATCTATATTTTGTATGGAGGGAGGGGGGGAACTACATAGCTTAATGAATAGGGGGTGGTATCAGGAAGATCTGAGTGCAAATTTGACCTGAGACACTTACCTGCTGGGTGACCCAGAGCAAATCATCTAGCCTGTTTGCCTCCATTCCTCATCTGCTAACTAAGCTGGAGAAAGAAATGGCAATCCACTCCAGTATTTTTGCCAAGAAAATCCCCAATGGGGTCCTGAAGGCAGGTATGTGTATAATTAGGATCTCTACCCTAAAACTACAACTCCCAGCACCCAATTTTCCTCATGTTCCATGCTGACATAGGGAGGATTTTTTTTTTTTATAATTTTGTGTGGCCCTGCCTTTTGCTCTCTCTTCTTCCTGTAATGGTGATTACCAGTGGTATTTTCAAACAGGCAAGAGAATTTAGTCACTTGGTTTTATTTTGTTAGATAATTACCATTTGTGAAATTAGAATCTGTTACCCTCAAAAATTATGATCCCCAGCAAAAACTACAATTCCCAGAACCCAACTCACTTCCTGTCATTATGTGTTGATGTAGACAGGATATAAATTGGGTGGAGTTCTATATCTAGCTCTCTTTCCTTTCTGTGATGGCTTTAGTGGAGTGGACCCTTTTAAACAGGTAGAGTTGTTTGGGCACATGGTTTTATTTTGTTAGATAGTTACCTTTTTTATTCCTTTACTTATAGTGATTATTAATCAACCTTATAAAATATAATTCTTGGAGTACTGGGCATTAATTTAAATCCTACATATGAAAGAAATAAGTAGAAAACACTAGCCAAAACACCATAAATGTTTTTTGTGAATTAATTTTACCATCAATTCATTCACAGATTTAGATAATTGTGTGGAATATAGTCCCTAAATTGATGTTAGATGGACCTGAGTTTGAGTCCTCCTTCAAATACTTCTTATTAAGTATGGACTCTAAGCAAGTCAATAGATCTCTTTCAATCTCAGTCTTGTCATCTGTTAAAAAGGAACAAAACAGCACCTCCCTCTCAGAGTTGTTATGAGGAACAAATAAAATAACATAGAAAATGCTTTGCTAACCAGGATAAACTTGATGATTGTTAATTTTTTTCTCTTTCCCAAGTATTTAGCCATAGAAACATTTTTAGGATCTTCTAATCCCAACTCCCATTGAATTTTATGGAAGCCCTGAAGGCAATTACTAAGGCAATTACTCATGGTCACATAGCAAGTGAGTAGCAGAGTTTGAATCCAGGTCCTTAAACACCATATCTTGTAGTCTTTTCACTGTACTATGGAGTCCACACAAAAATTGGATTCAAGAGAGAATGGGTCCTAAGTTCATCTCTAACACACACTAGCTTGGTGACCATAGATAAGTCTGAAGCTCTTTCCTCACTCATGTTGCTGTGATTGAGTCCTTTTAGTTGTTCCCAATTCTTTGTGACCCCAAATGATATTTTCTTAGAGAAGATACTAGAGTGGTTCACCATTTCTTTCTCTCACCCATTTTACAGAGTAGGAAAATGTAGCAAATAGTGTATAAGGTAACTGAGACTAGATTTGAACATGGGGAGATGAGTCTTTGTCATTTCAGACCCCCACACTCTATCCATCATGCCACCTCCCTGCCCCATGCTCCTAGATGGCTTCACCAGAAATTCAGGTACTTTCTGAAATGCTTTTTCATTCATTATGAATGTTCAGGAGAAAAAATGAGTGATCTACCAACTCAAATGCTATGGAGACATCAATCAAGACAGTAAAAAGTCTTTGGTTTAAGCCATGGGAGAATAGCCCGAAGGAACAGGGGTTGGTTAGCTTGGAGAAAAGAAGGCATAAGGGAACATGGTAGATAGCTAAGTATTTCATAAGATCATGGATCTAGTTCTTCAAGGGGCCTTTGAAAACTTCTCATGAATTTCTCATTTGACTGGTGTTGAAACAAAGTCCAGAGAGACCCCTACATTCATATAGGTGGTCAGCCTCTGAGACAAGATGGGATCCTATGCTTTTGAACTTTGGAGTCTATGTTCCTTCTTGAAAATGACATTTTGAAGGGCAGTGACAGGAAGGAGGGATTGGATTTTTTCTGCTTAGCCCCAAGGGATAGAGTTAGGATCAATGAATGAATTGGAAGAATTGATAGGGACAAAATTCAAGTGGGTGAAAAAGGAAGAAAAAAATCCCAAACAACCCAATATTTTATAACTTATCCCAGACTGGAATAGGGTAGCTGAAGAGAGCATAGGTTCCCCTTCAGTAGAGATTATTTAGGACATGGGTGTCATCCAGGTGTGGTTGATGCATTCTGGAGTCAGGAATAGTTGAGTTCCAATATTACTCAAGCACTTACCAGCCGTGCAACCCTGGTCAAGTCACAACTGCCTCAGTTTCCTCTCTTGTGAAATGAACAAGTTGGACTTGTTGGCATCTCAGTTCTTTCTTCCATCTCTAAGTCTTTTCTCCTGTGTTATAGAGAAGACCCTTCCTTGTGAAGGCAGAGTTTGAATTGAATGGTCTGTGGTCTCCCTTCTAGCGCTGAGATTCTCTGGCTATAGGGATTTATTTATCTGACCTTTTAATACTGTGGTAGCATGTGTAGAACAGAAAATAACATAGAAATGAGAGGGGGGCTGTGATTAAGTTTTGCAGATGCTTTTCTTTTTCGTGGTGATAGTAGGGAGACATTCTCCATCTAATTGTGGACCTCTAGGTTTACTGATTCAAAGATGAATCTGTGACAAAAAAGATATCATTAGGCCCTGATTGTAGCATTTTTACTAGAGTCCTTGCAATCTCCATTTTTATTTTTATACACCTTTACCTACAGAATTTATATGAAGAATAATTGGAATATTACTGTTGCAGTGAGGGCAAATGCCATTTACCTAAGGACATGTAGTCAAATTGGTAGAATGAATTATTGGACTAGGATTCAGGGGCTTTCATGTCAAGGTTTTGATAAATCACTTAACCCATAATGGCCATTGGTGAATTGAATTTATTGATTAAGGTATTTAGGTGCCCATCGAGGGCAAGGATTATTAGATGAGTAATGTCCTATGTCTTTTTAAAACCTTTCAAATACTTTTTGTTCTTTTTAAGGAATTAAGTAAAATTTCCAGTCTAGGGAAGTTTAAAGGTGATTCTAACATATATGCTATGTAGTTTTTCTCGGTATATTATGGAATATGATGTTAGAATCAGTCAACAACCATTTTAAGCTAGATAAAGTGCAGAGGATATGTACAAAGATAAAAAGACGTAGTCCCCATCCCAAGGAAACTTACATTCTATACTGGGGTTTTGACTACTCACAGAATAGTTAAATAATATAAAATAAATTGGAATTAGGAAATGGGCTTTTGATTCCATCAGTATTGTGAAAGTTAGAGGGCTGAAAATATTTCTATCATTTCAGCTTCACATCTCCTCTGCATCTTATTCAACAGCCTTAAAAGATGTCTAATGTAATGAGAGGGTAAGGGTCATGTTACCTAAAGTCTTGCAGTCTGTATATGTCAGAGAGGGGACTGGAATACCAGTTATCTTGGTTCTGAGGCCAACTTTCTATCAGTTACATCATACTCCTTATAAATAGAGGAGTGTGTGCCAAAAATGCTCTGATTTTTTGTTGGAGGGGCAAGACTAATAATTGGGGGAAACAAGAATGATCATAGCACTCAATGCTAGAGTTATAGATCATTGAATTAGAGAGCCAGAAGGTACTGTAAAGTCCATCTAATCCAATTCCCTAATTTTACATATATGTGAGAAAATGGGCTCAGAGAGTTTAAGGAGCTCCACCAAAGTAACATAGCCAGTGAGTGATAGAGTCAAGATTCAAACCCATGTCTTTTGATTATTGGTCAAGGACTGATTTCATGAAACTACACTGCCTTTATTCATATAGTTGAACTTCCTAATTTGTCATTACAGATGAACAGATTGAGGTCTTAAGAGCAAAAATCATTTTCCTAAGGCCAAATGGGTAATCTTTGGCAAAAATATGATTGCAACTCAAGTTGTCCAGTTCCTAAGCTGATGGTACTAGTTTCACGGCAAAATATTACCTATTAAGGGGTGAGGAGTTGTTCAGAGAGGTCTAGCACCTCTAGTGTGAAGCTTTTTCAGGGCTATTTATCCATCTTTGGGATCCACCTGCTACCCAACTCTCACCTGTGGCTCCAAGAAGCTGTGAGGTACAGTAACCACACTCTAATAAAATCATCTAAGCAGAAGGGTGAAAGCGGGTTAAAGAGAACTGACAGACCTTAAATCTATCAGTAAATTGGGGGATATCTACCCAATATGTGTGAAGATTTCCTCCAACAGAATGAGCAGATTTGAACAATTTGTTCCAGTTGGCCACGAAGGTGACTGAAGCAGATACTGTGGAGCACTTGCAGCTTGGTCAGACATCGAAGATGCTGAAGGTCATCCACTGCATCCAGGTTATTGCTGGTAATCCTAACTTTTTTTTTTATGCCATTGGACTTCCATGACTCTGGAAGAGAGAGCAGAGCTGATTACTCTGGACTTCTCTGCACCATTAAATCCAATTCATTCTTTAATCAACCTGTGATGCCATTGGTCCTCTTTGAAAATAACAACATTACTCTCTAAAGACCCTCTACTTTCAGTCATTCTCACTGCAACCAAAAAGCTTTCTTTAATACCTTTTCTTTGCCACCATCTAACCCAACCATTTTAAGGACAAGGCTTGCCTTAGACATTTTTCATTGTTTACCCTCTTGCCTCTTTTCAGTTCTTGACATATAGGGCTACATGGAGCTCTCATGAGCAGGGAAATACAGATATGGAATTCTTGCTGTCCATGTAGCAAATTGGCATTCCGATAATGATGACTTAGTCAGTGAGTGCTGGGGAGTTGTCTGAGGTGTGTAAAAATTCAATCCTTGCTCAGGTTTATATACCTCGCAAGTGGCATAGGGGATTCCAGGAATGAGCAAGCTGTCCACTAAAGCAGTGTTCTTGTTACAGTTACCGATCTTAAAACATGCAGTCAGCTAGCTTTCAATAATTGTTTTTTCTAAGTCATAAGTTGATGTGATTTATGTGGTTATTTCACCAAGGGACTAAGAGGTAGTGTAGGGAATCTGTATCAGAAAGACATATGTTGGGATTCTGCCTCTGACACATATTGTCCATATGATTCTGAGCAAGTCATTTAACCTTTTGCTGACCCAAAGACTAAGACTTTGGTTTTCAGAGCTTGTGGTGCTGATCAGAATTGCTGCAGGTGATTTCCTCACTAGGGTGTTTTCTATATCAATGAAATCAAAGCTCTGATAGGAAAAAAAAATTCCCATTTGTCAGACATGTGAAAGATCCAAAGGAACCCATCTGTAGTAATAGAATTTCTAGTCCCATGACTGCATGGAGAAGAATTTCTTTTTGAGGGGTGGAGGAAGGAATCATAAAGTCCTGCTGTTTTGAAAATTATATCATGAAGGAGTAGGCATAAGCTTTGTAGAAGTTGAAGTTGTGCCCAGGAGTATCCTCCTGGATAAAAGCTACAGAATTCTTTTGGTCTCCTTAAATATTAATTCCTAGACAATATCAATTCTGATTGAATTGAACATTTCTTATCTTTGTACTCTCACTCCCCTCTTCCCTTTCCTATATTAGGAATGATGGATTCACAGCTAGTTCAGATACCTTGGTTATACTCTTGGACTTGACCTTTGAAAAGAAGATCAAAGACAGATGGAGAGAATCAGAGCTGAGATGAACAGGATGACAATGCAGACTCCAGTTCCTTGGAAGGAAGCTTATATAGCCCTGATGTCAAGAAAATAAGTTCTAGCAATTAAATCTGTTCATAAGTACAATAGTCTGCCTCTACAGATGGTGGGCTCCCACTCATTGGAGGCATTTTTGAGATGGTATGATAGAAAGAGTCCTGCGCCTGGAGTTAGGGAGATCTGAGTTTTTATATGGTCTCACATACTAGCTGTGCGATCCTGGGCAAATTATTTAATGCTGTTTGCATCTGAAAAATGAGCTAGAGAAGGAAATGACAAATACTTGAGTGTCTTTCCCAACAAAATCCCAAATGCGGTCACAAAAGGGCTGGGCATGACTAAAAAATTACTGGATAACAACAAACGTAGAGACTAGATGACCACTTGTTGGGTGTATCTTGGGGTTCCTTTTCTGGTCTGGATTACATGAGATAGCTGCTGATTTGATGATTCTTTCTTTCTCTCTGCATATGCATGCATCCATGTATGTACATGTATGTGTGTGCTTGTGTTTAGTCCCAAGGTCAGAATAAAAAAGTCCCCAATATTTTACTTCATCTTTTCCTTTCATTTTTATTAAAAAAAACCCTTTTTATGAAGTATAGTCACTTTCCACTTAGCTCCTAGAACCTTTCCTTATAATAAAGGAGTTTAGCAAAACCAATTCATTAAACTATATGCAGTGTTTCAACACTCATGCCTCATTTCACATGACTCCCTGACTCTGAGCAGAGGAAGGAAGGATATTTCATCTGGTCATTTATCCTCAGAATCATGACTGATACCAAATATTTGTCATGTAAAATAATATCTGTCCCACTTGGCCACGACGTTGTCTACTCTTAGATTACTAAGAGGGCCCTTGGGCATTCATGATATCCTTTGTCAGGATGGGACAAGGAAAGAGGGTGACTACACCCAGAAACTGCCCTCTGTCTGGCTGGCTTCCTGGAAGTCGTCTCATTCTAGCAAAGTCACAAAGTCACAAAGGGCACACAAGCCATGCAAAGAGTTATGAGATCCTTCAGATATAGGCTTGTGTCCAATATTCCCCGAGTTCTGTTTTCAGCTGCTACTAATGTCTAATAGATTGAGGGGGTGAATGCAGGTTAAATATAACTATCTCTGTGAAGAGTTCACCTAAAGAATTGAGAATACTGCTGGAATGCCATCCCCTTGTGCCCTTGGCTATTGGGCGCTAATTTCAGTGAAACTTCATATCCAGTAAAAACATCCCAGGGGAAATCACTTCTGGCCATTGGAAAAGTGCCCCTGGCTAGCCAGGGATCACCTGTATAGAAAGGCACTCCATCAAGGCTCTCCCACAAGTGACCTCTATTTGATAGAGCTGAGCAGATGTTTCTTTGAAGTGTTCTGAGTAGGCAGAGGAAAACAAGAAGAGAATGTTATTTATTGTATCCCCTCTCTCCCCACAATACACACAGATGCATTTCCAGACAGAAACCTAATGTCATGTGCTTCAGAATTCTGGGAAGACACTATCATTATATTTTCTATCATGATTAAATATTTCCAATAAATGTGATAGCTTTTGTCTCTAAATAAAAGTTTGGCTATAATATTTCTAACAATATTTTCACTCAAGAGTGAAAAAAATTAAAAACCAAATAGAATATGCAATATGGAATGGGGAAAGAGTGGTTCCTGAAAATTTTCCTCTCTGAATCTTAAAATGTATAATAAATCTTCAAAACTTGGTTTAAGTATCATCTTCTACATTAGTGGTATCAAACACACAGCCCCTGGGTTGTAATGCTCTGTTATTTGGAAATACTTACCTTAAAAGAGAATATAACATAGATAATGTTAATATGTGGTTTTCTAGGTAAAAATGTAGCCAGCAGAGATCCTTATATATGGCTTAGTTTCTCTATTTCTATTTAAATTTAATAGCTTTGTTCTATATGACACTTCTGAAATTCTTCCCAGTTATTAACTATTATCATGTATTTAAATATTTATATCATGTGTATACATGTACATATCTATGTGTATATATATAATGCATTTGTATACACACACATAGATATGTTTTAGTAAATGATAGGAAGTTCAGTGTAGCTTCAAGAAACAAAAGAGTTTGCAGTGAGGAAAGTAGGTAGATATAGTTCCCTTTTAGTGTTAAGGCTTTCCTTGTTAGTAATCCTTATACTCATATTTGTTAAATATAAATAATTGAGTCTGCCTTCACCAAAAGCTAGAGACCAACTCAGAGCTTAGTGACCAACTGTCAGAACTTCTCTCCTTCCAAGTTCTCATCTCATGCATAGAATTCTTTCTTGCCTGAAGTCTCAGAAACACCTTTCTTAAAGTTATCTTATCAATACTGAATCATTATGTTTCTTCCATTCCTACAGTCTGTCTGTCTCTTAGTCTGTCTATCTCTATCTATCTATCTATCTATCTATCTATCTATCTATCTATCTATCTGTCTGTCTGTCTGTCTGTCTGTCTGTCTGTCTGTCTGTCTGTCTGTCCGTCCGTCCGTCCGTCCGTCTGTCCATCCATCCATCCATCCATCCATCCATCTATCTATCTATCTATCTATCTATCTATCTATCTATCTATCTATCTATCTATCTATCTATCTACCTACCTACCTACCAACCTACCTATCTATCTATAAAGAGTATGTACTCTCAGGCTTGTTTTCTCTAGTCCATTTTCCCCTCAGAGTTCCAGGGTAACCTTAGGGGATTGGGAAAGCTTTTTCTCTACTTTCTCTACTTTCACTGACTCGATCCCCACCAGATTGTGTTTCTACTCCCCCAGTTCTATTTAACCATTTAACAACAGATAACTTTTATAAAGAGATATTTACTTTAAAGATATAGCAATAATAAAGCACAGACATTGCCTCTCATTCCCAATATCATGGGAATATACTGTCTCATATGCCCCTAGTCACTTGGGAGAGTTAGGTTAACTTAGCCTGGTTCCTACATAGTATGGCTCCAGCCAAGTCCAGAACTAGAAGTGATATCCCTGCGGGATGGGTCCCAATTACAATTAGACTGGTATCTTGATGGTCATCCCTGAAAATTACTCTTTGTTACTTGAAGCAAGCTGCTCTGGTGGCATGCCTGAACTCTGTAATAAGGCAAGACAGAAGCATTTATTAAGCACTTACTATGTGCCCAATGTTGTGTCAATTGCTTTGTAAATATTATCTTATTTGATCCCTGCATCAACGCTATGAGGTTATTCCCATTTTACAGTTGGGGAAAATGCAGCAGACAGAGGTTGAGTGACTTGACCAAGAAACAAACAGCAAGTAAGTATTGGACTTGTGTTTTGGATTGAACGTGCTCTTTCAGACTCCAGATTTAACTCTCTATTCACTGTGCCACTTAACTGTGCCAAGATGCTGAAAGAGGTATTGAATCAGTGCTGTACTGGCTGAAAACCTGAATTCTGAAATGATGGGATATTGAAGATACCTTTGAACTTTTCAAACTCACATCTTAGACTCAGATCTCTTCACTAGTCTACATTCTTTCCCAAGAGAAACAAGTTAAAGAGGAGCATAAAACTGATAGACCTTTCTGAATGACTCCTCAACCAGTCAGTGCATCTTCTTTATCTTCTAGTTAACTGATTGGAACCCATTCTATAATATCCCCCCATGCACCATTTCCCACCAAGATACTTTTCTTACATGTCATCATGAGTATCTTAAAAATACATTTCCTAAATTTTCCATGTAGGGAAGATATCATGCCAAATACTCTCTCTGTGCCAGCCTCTGGTACACAAACTGTAAGGGTAAGAGAGTTGCCCTTGGAGTCAAGAAAATCCAGGTTCAAATATTTCCTCTGAACCAGGGTCATAGGACCCTGGGTAAGTCACCAAATTTATTGCAGTGCTTTGGGCAAATCTCTGAGACTCTAAATTGTAGAGATGTACCAACCTATATTGGTAGAGGGAATTTCCTCACCTGAGCATTACACCAGTGAAATCACAGCCATCCCCTCTTTGTATATATCTTCTATATTTATAGAAAACATATACAAATCCATGGATATACACATGTATATATGCAGATATGTATATGCATATGTATGTATACATAAATGTATAGTCATGCTATTTCTCTAAATAAGATAAATAATAAATGAATAAAATTTAAAAAATAAGCAAAAATAGTTCTCAAGAGAAGGGACTGTTTCAATTTTGCTTCAATTTTTTCTCTGTATCCCCAGTCCTTAGGTATATAATAAATACTTGTTGGATGCTTATTTGTTCCCTTATGGAAGGCCTCGTTGTTATGATTATTTAGGGATTTAAAAATGATCACATCTGGGGAAGCTCTATGGCTCAATGGCTTGAGAGCCAGGGCTGGAGATGGGAGATCTTGGGTTCCAATCTGGCCTCAGACACTTCCTAGCTATCTGACTCTGGGTAAGTCACTTAACCCCAGCTGCCCAGTCCTACTGCTCTTCTGCCTTGGAACTGGTAATATTGATTCTACAAAAGGTAAGGGTCATTTTCTTTTTTTAAAAAAAATTATCAGAAGTCATACTTAAGGCAACTGTAGTTCTCAGGTCTTTTGCTGACATGCTAAATTTCTTCTCCCTCCACCCACCCCTTACTATCTACACAAATAGTTAGAGAAGGGATTGGAATTGTTTTGGATAATAGGACAGGCTGAAACATCCCCAGAAACAATACCGTCTATTCAGGATACACATAATATATTCAGCTCATTTCCCATATTGCTGTGATTGAATTCATCAAATGGATAAGAAATGGTGGGTGCCAAAATGTTCGGAGAAAATGCTTTCTTTCTCTGTTAATGGAAAATAGGTCTGTGGTTCTTAGGGTGTATGGGGAGGAATAGAAATGTTTTTTACTGATGTAATAGCTCCCAATCATTATACCAGAACAGCAAAGGGTATTCTTTTATATATATACACATATAAACATATACATATGTGTATATATAACCCTTACCTTCTGTCTTAGAATCAATACTGCATATTGGTTCTAAAGCAGAAGACTGGTAAGGGCTAGGCAAAGGGGGTCAAGTGACTTGCCCAGAGTCACACATCTAGGAAGTATCTGAGGTCAGATTTGAACCCAGGTCCTCCCATCTCTGGGCCTGACTCTCAATCCACTGAGCCATCCAGCTGCCCCCACAAAGGGTACTCTTAACAGCAAATGTCCTTAGTTTGAGTTAGTGGGTTTAGGGGTCTCAGTTACCTGTATGGAAAATAATAGAGAAACCAATGGCAGCTATGCAGTTATATATAAAACGCACAAGTGACTAATGTGACAAAGACCACAAAATGAGATCAGGGTGCTGTGTTGTTGGAACATTTGGCAGGACTGCAGAAAAGCCTGTGAGTTACCTTCTCTGGTACTCAATGAGGATTCAGACCTAAATCATTCTTTATTTAAAAGTCATATATGTATTAACATATACATATATGTATATATATGTATTTATATGTATATGTATGTATGTACATATCCATCTTTATATATATCCATCATATTTATATCTACTCATCTATTGATCTCTCTATCCATCTCTCTATAATTTCTCTATCCATCCATCCATACATTCATACATCCATCTCTCCATCTCTCCATCTATCTGTGTGTCTGTCTATCTATCTATCTATCTATCCATCATTTATTCATCCATCCATCCATCCATCCATCCATCCATCCATCCATCCATCCATCTATTCATCCATCTATTCATCCATCCATCCATCCATCTATGTATCTATCTATCTATATGTCTGTCTATGTATCTATCCATCCATCCATCCATCCATCCATCCATCCATCCATCCATCCATCCATCATCTATCTATCTATCTATCTATCTATCTATCTATCTATCTATCTATCTATCTACCTACCTACCTACCAACTTTTCCCAACATATTTTGATTTGACAGGATGATATTTCTGGTCCAAAGAGGAAAACAGGAAGAGCAAATGCCCACATTACTCTCTGACCAGGTCACTCTCTCCACTCAGAAATCTTCACTGGCTATCTACTGCTTCTATGATAAAATGCCGGCATATTTTGCTGGCATTTAAAGCCCTCTCTAGTCTGGCTCCTACTTACCTTCCCAGGCAACTCAATATACTTCTCTTGACCCACTTTATGTTTTAGCCACTTGGTTCTCATTCAACCTGAGGCTGCCATTGCCTTTTCCCATGTCTTTGCACAAGTTGACTTCCACACCTACAGTGCCCATCTTCCTTACCTTGCCTTTGAGAATCCCAGGCTGCCTTATGATATCCACTTATATGACATCTCCAACAAAAATCCTTTGATCCCTCTTCTAAATGTTAATATTTCTCTCTTGAATTATTTCTCTCTATATATATCATAGCAGGCAACTAGGTGACACAAGATGGATAGAATATTAGAGTCAGAAAGGCCTGAGTTTCTAATTGTCCTTCATACACTTGTTAGTTGTAAGAACCTGAAAAACTTAGTTAACCTTTGTCAGCCCCAGCCTCCTCATCTGAAAAATGGGGATAATAATAGATTCTAATTTACAGGGTAGTTATGAGGATCAAAAGTGGCACTATATGTAAAGTACTTGGCAAACTTTAAGGGATTATGTAAATGGTTGTTATAATGATGATATAATTCTCATAATCGTTGTTATATCTTCTCAAGAGAATGGGAGTTTGTTTTTATTTTTAGAATCTCCTCTTCATATACAATATTGTATTTCTTACACTAGCCACAGACCATTTAGAGCTCCTAATTTCCATTTTATTTATTTTTGGATGAGATTTATGATTTTTACTGGTATAGGGTATTCCTGGTCAAGAAACTCTTTCTGCCATTGAAATTGGCTCCTTTTCTGTGATTGATAGATATTCTTGGGGAGTTTCTTGGAGGCACTGAGGCATTTGGTGACTTTCCTTGATTCTTATGTCAATGATGGGCCAGAGGCAGAACTCTAACTCAGGTCTTACTGCTTTCCATCTTCCTCTTCAGGTTGCTTTCTGGGGTTCTACCATGCCCTAGATCTTTATGCAGAAGTCTCACTCCAGCCCTGATAGTTAAAGCTGTGAAGTAACCTCCCTCTTTATCTTCTCTCTCAGTCTCTGTCTTTCTCTATCTCTACCTTTTTCTCTATCTCTTTATCTCTCTTTGCCATTCTCTATTTCTGTCTGTCTGTCTGTCTGTCTGTCTTTGGACTGCTCCGTTTAGAATCTCTGTTTAGGGAGATGCCTGTGCATGCCTCATTCCTCTCCAGGTTGCTTTCTAGATTTCTTCTACCAAGACTCTGCTCCAGGTAATTTTTTCCATCCCTGTCCAGTCAGTTTCCTTTTATGTAATTTGCCCTCATTAGATGTAAGCTCCTGGTTGTCTATTCTTTCTTCTTGTATTTATACTCTAAGTACTTTGCATGGAGTTCAACTAGTGGTAAGAGTTAAAAATGTGCAAATTGATTGATTGATTCCTGGTGTCCAACTGTGCTCTCTATTCATTGTCTCTCAAGTGACAACTATGAGTAGTTTGATCTTAGTGTCCACATAGACATTATGCTTTAATGGATAAAGTGCTAGGGATAGAGTGAGGAATATCTAGGTTTAAATCTTGTCTTGGACACTTCCTAGCTCTGTAACTGCCAGCAAGCCCCAGTTTCTATGAGTTTTCATTTATGTACTCATCTATAAAATGGAAATAATAATTATACTTATAATTAAAATATTGGTGTGAAGCTCTCATAATGTACATGCATTTATATAAATATATGTGTGTGTGTGTGTTTGTAAAGCTCTCTCCCCCCCCCCCCCTTCTCTCTCTGTCTATCTCTCTATTTCAGTCTCTGTCTCTGTCTCTCTTTACAATCTTAAAAGTCCCCCAGGATAATAGACAAATTCTCTTTGTAGGATTTCTGGGAGATTGTAAGACTTGCATTGGACATGCAGACATTGATGGGGCGAAATCTGAATCATTAAAGAGTGAGCCCTCAATGACAAAATTATAAATACATAAGTGAATCCTGAGGGCAGACTTTCTAAGACCAGGATAAGGTAGCAGCTGAGACACAAGAAGAGCTCATACTCAAGCAAATGGAGGTCCCATGTGTTTATTCACTTAATCCAAGAGGACAGTTGATTGATCGTGTTCCTGAACCCTAACCTCTTGTATGGGACAAAGAGGTCAGGATTTTGAATATTTTTTAGTGTCCTGTTCAGGAAAGTAGGCTTTGTATCGAGAAGAAATAGGCATCACCAGCCTTGAAGTTGTCTATAGGTAAGCCCAAATTTGAGTGTTCATTGATTGCAAATTGTAGAGAGATGAAGATTTATTGATGTTTAATATTCATTGGAAAACCAAGAAGGTAGGTTAAATGACTTCCTCATTGCTGGAGGGGAATTATGTTTTGGGGAATAAAGAGAGCCAGATCTCGCTATGCCATGCTACTATAGTTAATTGAACATCTGAGTTCAGTCATCTTTTTTTCAATCATGTCTGGCTCTTCCCCATGCTATTTGGGATTTTCTTGGCAAAGATACTGGAGTGGATTGCTATTCCCTTCTCCAGTTCATTTTACAGATGAGCAAATTGAGACAAACAGGGTTAGGTGACTTGCCCAGGGTCGCACAACTAGTTAAGGGTCTGAGTCCAGATTTGATGAAGAAGTTCTTCCTGACTCCAGGACTGGCACTCTCCACTGTGTCACTTATCTACCCATTTGAACAGTACAAGAAGGGTATTAGTTTTTCAGCAACTCCTGAAAGTCTGCCTTCTGAGAGAAACTAAATCATTGGGATGTGTCTGTGATTCATTAGAGGGTAGGAGGCTATTGAAAAAGAGATGCTCATTTGAATAGCCAAGTCTAAGAAGTACCCCATGGCAAGCTATGTTAATTTTTTTTCTGATAGAAAAGGAAAGCACACTCTTATCTTTCTTGAATTTTCTGCAGCATCTGACACTGTTGATCATCTTTCCCTCCTGGCTACTCTCTCTTCTCTGGGTTTTCATGTTACTGTTTTCTCTCCTGGTTCTTTTACATGTCTGACTATTTTTCTCTAGCTGAACCTTTGCTAGTTCTTTATACATATTATGCTCTCTAACTATGGGTGTCTTTCAGAGTTTTCTTGAGATTTCCCTTTTCCCTCTGAATTTATTATTTCAAATGGTAATATCATTGTCTCCCACGGATTCAGTTATCATCTCTGCGGAGATGATTCCTGAATATATTCATCTCTAATCTCTCTTGTGTCATTGACTTCCTTGTGGACATTTCAAATTGTACATCCCATATCACTATCCCCCTGGCATCTCAAATTCAACACTTCCAAGTCAGAACTTGGATAACTTTCTTTCTAAATCTTTCCTTCTTCCAAAGTTCCCTATTACCATCTTCCCAGTAACTTAGCCTGACAACATCAGTAGCATCCTTGACACTTCACTCTCATTTACCCAAAATATTCAATCTCTTCTCAAATTTCTTCATTTCTATCTTTATAGCATCTCATTTATATATCCTACTCTCTAATCCCATGGCCAGCCCCCTATCTTAGCCCCTCACTATCTGGTAACTGCTCCCCTTGCCTCAATCCTCTGCCTGTTCCAGTTCATTCTAATCTTAGCTGCTTAAGTTATTTTTCCAAAAGGTAGATCTGCTCATGTGACTACTATTTACCCCTACCTTGTTTAATAGATTCTGGTGTCTCAGTCTTCTAGAATAAAACAGAAAGCCTTCGATAGGATTTTAAACTACCCACAAATGGAAGGAGCAGCCACAAGTAAGGAAGGAAATTGAAAAAACAATATAAAATCTACTAGACGCCAGTCATTTGATAAATAGTATCTTATTTGATCATCATATCAACTATACGAAATAAGTACCATTATTTCTCTCATTTTATAGTTGAAGAAACTGAGGCAAAGAGAGGTTAAGTGACTTGCCCAATGTTACACAGTTAATAGGTGCCTGAGGACAGATTAATTGGTTTAGGGTGTTTCCATCTGCCAAATTATAATTAGGAGTCACATATAAGTAGTGAGAAATGTATTAGAACCCAGAACTGAGTGAAAAGACAGGTACTAAGCCTTATTAAAGTGGATGATTTAGTAACAAACTTAAATGAATTAAATCTTCAAGTAAGTGTGCAATGATGCTGGATTTCTACGTTCATGTAATACATTTAGAGCATCTGCCAATTAGAAGCAATATTAATTTCAAATTCCTCTGTGTTCCCTACATTTCTTCTGGGGTGAAATTAATCCTCATGTTTCTCATCATGTAATCTGGATCTTTTAACATTAACCAAATTACTCAAAATAGAAGCAAGTATATTCAAGGGACTTTCTGTTTCTGAGTACTTGGTTTAAAAAGAGAAGATTATTCAGAAATGCCAACAATAATCAATCAATTTATATTTGGAATTGATATCTTCTTTCTTTATATCAGATTCATTTCAGAATGTATCCTGCTTTCATGCCCAGCCAGTGAGTCATCTCTTAAAACAAATAAAATTTTTAAAAAGGGCTTACTATATCACTTGTGTCTAGCAAAACATACAATGTTCCAAATTCATGACCCTTACTTTTTGCACATGTGAGTTTTAAAATATTGTGTGTGGGAGGAGGAAAGGGGGGAAGAACTGCATCCCCCAGCATGGACCAGCTCCCTTCTCCCTACTTCCTGGTATGGGATTAGTCTTGAATGGACGAATCCAGTGCTAGGGAAGGACCATGCACCCTACTTCCTGGTGTGGGATTGGACTTGAGTTGGACCAATCTCATGCTAGGGATGGACCCCTCCCCCCACTTCCAGGCATGGGATTGGTCTAATAAGGACCAATCCGGGGCCAAAGGGGAAACCTTTAAATCTGACAAGATTCAAAGTTTATCTGGGGTTAGTCAATTGTAGACTAGGGAAACTGCATTTTTTCCCTTTAAGATAAAGTTTTTGAAAGATCAGTCTTTTTTTCAGCTCTTCAATTGTTTTTTTTCCCCTTAAAATAAAGTTTTTGAAAGATCAGTCAGATAGTTTTCTTTTCAGCTCTTCACACAAAAGAAAAAGTTTATTTTTCCATCTCATCTCTGGAGTTCAACTTGACCACTGTAATTTCACAGCATTTAGTTTCATTTTTATTATAATTTTCATTCACATTGTTGGAGCCATATATGTGTTGTATTTGTGGTTCTACCTCTTCCAAGGTGCATTAATTCAATTCTTTCAATGCTTCTCTGAATTTTTCATATTCTTGTATCATGTTTTTTTTTTTTAATTTGTCTTTTGTTTTAGCCTCCCCCAATGGATGAATGTCTATTTTGTTTCCAGGTCTTGTTAATAGAAAAAATGTGGCAGTGTTTAATGAGAAGATTTATTCTTAATACTATATCACTTTTATTTCTAATATTGCTCTGTAACATTATATTTTGTGTCCTAGTCTTTTTCTCATTCCTTTTTTCTGATCGACTTATAAATGAATCTTATATTCTTGCCCCAAAGCAGCTTCTAAAACTGGAGTAATTAAGAGTGAGAACTTAAAGCTCCATTTTTTCCTGTAAACAAATTGAGATTTGACTAAATATGTGCATGGGCAATATGGCCTTGTCCTTGATTTTCTCCATTAGGATGAACAATAGAAGTAAAACTTAACTGGGCCTAATTTGATTTTTCTATCAAGATAAGCAAGTATATTAGAATCGTGTGATGAAGCATGTGACTTTCTGCCACCATCAGGAAATGATCAGGGAGGGACCAGAAAATGTTATCCCACTTCCTATTAGATATCAACCAATTAGAAATGTGTTGGGCTGCCTTGGAGAGGGCTGAATAATGAGCTTTTAGAATTGTGTTGAAATTATTCAAGACTCTGGATGGATGGTCTCTAATCACTGAGAGAGATAATAGACTATTAATTTATTGGTTATTGCTAGCCTAATAAATAAATAACTCGATTTTTCTTGCCTGGAACTCAGTCTCTTAAAATTTTGACTCCTCACCTATTCAGTGTTCCTCTCTTTTGACTATTTAATGACTGTTGGTCATATATATTTGTCTTAATCTCCTTTATATTTTATGTCAGATCCTTATTAGAAATACTTGTTACAACATTTTCCTCAGTTAAATTTTTCCTTTTTATCCTTCCTTTATTGATTTCATTTTTGCTACACATTTTCAATTTCATATAATTGACATGATCTCTTTTATCTTTCCTGGTTCCCTTATCTGGTTAAGTACTATCTCCATAACTTTCAATGATAAAGGTACCTCATCCATTTTCCTCTGTTAAATATATCATATAGTCTATTATACTTAAGTATCAATTTGGAAATTATTGTAGAATATGGTATAATGTTAGCCTAAACCTATTTTTTCCTGAAATACTTTCAAGGTTTCCTAGCAGATTTTGTGAAATGAAAAGTCTCTCTGGATAGGATATATTGTCAGCTTTATCAAACACTGTTATCAAGTTCCTTTATTTCTGATTCTTGCTTATCTTTTCTGTTACAAAGACATACTTTTCCATTTTTAACCAATGAGAAATACTTACAGTAATTACTGCTCTATGATTTAATATTAAATATGAAAGTGTTATTTTTCTTTAACTCCCTTTATTTCCCTTTTTCTTTTGAATTTCTATTTCCCATTTGAATGAAGTTTATTGTTTTATCCTTCCATATAAAATGCTCATTTGGGAATTTGTTTAGTATAGCAGTGATTTTTAAATTAATTTAGGTAAGATTTTTTTTTTTTTTATAATTGGGTTGCCATGCTTAAGATGAGAAATTCTATCCATCTCCAGAGAAAGAACCTATGGAGTCTGAATGCAGATCAAAGTGTAGTTTTTTTTTTATTAACTTTCTTTTTCTTTTTTTTTAAACTGTTTTCTTTCACAACATGACTAATATGGAAATATGTTTAGCATGACTACACATCCATAAACTATATTAAATCACTTGTCTTTTCAATGCTGGGTGTTGGGAGGAAGGAAAAGAATATGGAAATTGAAAATTTTTAAAAAGAATGTTAAAAATTGCTTTTGCAAGTAATTTGAAAAAAATTAAAACAGCTATAATGTCATGACCACTGACTGTTCCCAGTTTTGGTCATCTTTGTCAATTTTCTGGTTATAAGTGAAACACTATAATTGCTATTATTAATGTTGCTCTTAGTGATTTGGAGCAATCTTTCACATATTATAAGTGAAACCCTAAAATTGTTATTATTTATGTTGCTCTTAATATTAGTTATTTGGAGCAATCATTCATATATTCATATATTAGAACAATCATCATATATTCACATATATTAAGTTATTTCAGGTTTTTTTGAGAAATGTTTGTTTGTTCCATGTGACTACTTCTGAGTTGGGAAAATGGCTTTAAGTATTACCTAAATGAACTAATACCTTATATACCTCAGATATCATGCCTTTGTTAGATATATTTAATGCATTCCTTTCTAATTCTCTTCCATTATTCTCCTATTCATTTTAATTTTATTGATGCAACTTTTAAAAGAATTAATAAAAATAATATATTTCCTCTTTCTTGTTTGGTTAAGGATTCATCTCCTAGTTTTAGGTGTGAAAGGCAAAATTAATCTGCTTGATCTTTTTATTCTGTGTCTCTGAATATTGCAGACAGGCATATATTTTGAGTTAAACATTGTATATAGTTTATAAACCAGAAATTTCAAGCTGGTAGCCTACAGACCACATATGGCTAAAAAAAATACCCAATTTGACTGAACCAGATTAAAATTTAATTGGTAAATGTTGAACAATATCAATAAAAATGTAATATAAAAGAGATAATGCTAATTTTTGGTTTTTCAAGTCAAGTGTGGCCCACATGGATCTATTTCTGGTTTACTTTGGCACCATTGTTTTAAATCTAATTTCTGCCTAACTGCTTTCCAGTTTTTTTAGAAGTTCTTGTCTAATAAACAGGTTTTCCCTAAGTAATTTATGTCCTGAGTTTTATTGAATGCTAAGTTTTAGAGTACAATTATTTATGATACTTTTGTTGCTGATTTCTTCAACCAATATGCTTTTTGATTTTTAGCAAGTAAGTACCCTATACTTCTAATGGTTACCTTTTTTATAGTAGAATTTGACATTCTTATTTGTCCTTCATTATTTCCATTGGGATTCTAACTCATTTGTTTCTCCAAATGAAGTTTTGTCATTATTTTGTCTACCTTTACAGACTAGCTTCTTAAGAGTTTGATCAATATAGGATTAGAAGCCTCTAGTACAGTAGGTAGAACAGAGGTCTGAATTCAGATAGATTTGAGTTCAAATATGGCTGTAGACCTTCAGACTTGTGTGATCCTGGGCTAATAACTTAACCTTTGTCTGTCTCAGTTTCCTAATCTGTAAAATGAGGATAGTGATAGTACCTACCTTGTAAGCTATGAAGATCAAATGAGATAATAATTATAAAGCTTTTAGCATAATGCCTACATATATAAATTGTTCTCTCTCTCCCTCCCACAAATATACTATTTTGTTATTAGCTATTCTTATTAAATAAGGAAATCTATTTACATAACATAATTCTTTTTATTATGTTTCTGTGGTCTCTTCATGGCAACTGAAATCTCTTTAATTTTTTAAATTGTTTTTTATTTTAATGAATTATTTTGTAATTTTGTCTCTGACTGGGTTGGAGTTATTCTATAACTGATCCATAATTCCTTCTTTGTTGTCATTGAGGTTTTTAGGTTGTGGAGGTTTGAAGAAAAGATTTTCCCTTTATATTATTGGTCAAATAATTGACATACTTGTCATTAAATTAATATTTCCACCATGACCCACTGACTTACTTCATAATGGTTTTTAGACTAGTTTCTCTAAGTTATTCTAAGGCTTTTCAGTAGTATCATAAAATTCAAATAGAAACAGGGTTTCTAAGCCCAAATCAAGATCTCTGTGGGTCACATATTGACTTAGAAAACCAAATATTAACATTATCTATGTTCTATTGTATTTTAATTTATTTTTAAAAAGTATTTTCCGATTATATTTTAATACAGTTTGCGCTAAATTCAGAAATGTTTTGGACTGTATTGCAACTTTTTAGGATAGAGGAAGATGGGTTGGCCATGTGGCAACAACAGTGAGAGATATGGTTAGAGTAGGAGCTTAAAAGTAATGTGCTTGTTCACCGATATTCATATACGTCATGGGACTAGAGGAAGACTCTGAGAATCTTGGGAGTAAATCTTATGAAGAATCTATGACAACTCATTTGTAAGTATGTAATAAAGCAGGTTTTTGGCTATGTGTGGACTCGCCAATTTGTTTCCAAGATTCTGTTATTATATAACGATGTCCAACAATCACACAAGAGGAGAAGGCATGGATGGTTTGCAACATCACAAGACTATGGAAAATTCATATTAATGCAATTTCCTGTGAAGCAGATACTGTCTCATTTTTGTGTTTATAGATCCAGAATCTATTACCCATATAGTAGATTCGTCAATGCTCACTGAATTGAGTGAGGTGGTGAATAAATTAAGGCACTCTATTCATTTTATTTACTTTTAGGTTCTTTGTTAGTATCAATTTTTCCCTGAGAGTTTGACTGCCATTCAAAGTCTTTATTCCCTTTGGGGGGGGGGGGGGAAGACAGGAGGGATATATTATTGAGGGAAATATTCTGTATAATTACAGAGCATAATATCACATGTTGAAATATCACTGCAATAATAAGACCACTTTTACAGAAGCATGCCATTTAATGAACTTATGAATGTTTTATGGAATCTTAAATGTTAACTGTTCTGATCATTCAGGCTTAAGTGTATATACATTGGGACAATAACTCTTAAATAATTCAAGCTTTGCTCTATGTGGATAAAAATGTTTCTGAACCTGAGAAAACATCTCTCCTTCAAGTGTAATAAGTTTAAACAGAAAGAACCACAAACTTAAAGAATTGATTAAAGTATTTGAGAGAACTTAGATGTCATTTAATCCAACCCTCTCATTTTACAGATGGGAAAACTAAGGCCCATAGTTAATTTACCTGATTAAATAATTTGAGCTAAATTGGTACACAATTGATTGATGAATTCAATGAGGAATTGTTTTTTAAGCACCCACTATGTATAACACTTTTGGAGCTGCAAAGATGAATAAGATATAAAAATAAGAAGTCACGGTGATGGCTTAAAAGAGTATTATTTTAAAGGTGTGCCATATCAAGAAGGGGGCAGCTATATAGCACAGAGGATCGACCTCTCAACTTGTTGTCAGGAAAATCTAAGTTTAAATCTAGCCTCAGACCCTTATTAGCTGTGTCAATCTAGGCAAGACACTTAACATCAGTCAATTATAATTAATTAAGTGTCTACTTTGTTTCAGGAAAGTATTTGTCTCCTTTTCCTTATCTGTGAAATGACAATAATAATAACACCCATCTCCCAGAGTTGTGAGAAAAAATAACAAGTAAATCACTTTGCAAACCTTAAAGTGACACATAAATGCTATGATCATCATCAGCAGCCTTATTATCATCATCATCATATTATAACACATAATTTCATTCAGCAGTTTGAAAAAATTTATTTAAAAAAAAACTTTGTATCTGAAATGCAGCATATTAAGGTCTAGGGAGGCGAAGATAAAAATGAATAGTCTTTCCCCCTCCAGGATTTGGGGTGAATAAAGTCCAGAGAGACTGAGTACCAGGTATGAAAAATCAATTGATTGACTAGGCTGGCAAAAAAAAAATGAATGGTCAATGATTTCTCTTAGTGATACAAGACAAATTATACAGAATCTTAAATCATTTAAATACTCATTGAAAGCTCATGAATAGACCCTCCATGAACAGCAAAATGCATCGCTAATTTATGGATACCTAATGAGGAATTGGGCTAATATTCCAGCCTCACCCTGATCCATTTATGTAGTGGGGTCAATTAGCCTGGTCATCTTGCTGGAAAGATCCAGTTAGGTTCTGATTTAGTTTTGACCTTCATAGTTCATTGTATTGAAGGAGGCCAAAGGCACATACATATGGCCCCTTGATATATTTCTCTGAAGTCAATTCTGTTTAAAAAGACTAATTGCAATTATCCCAATTTTATTTTATTTTTAAATTTTTATCTTATTTTTCAATCAATTGCATATTATTCATTTCCAATATTTTCAAAGAATATTGTCTCCATTCCTCTTCTTCTCCCCAACCCTCTTAAATCCTTTGAGATGGTTAGCAATCTCTTATAGATTTTACATGTATAATCATGTAAAACATTTTATCTATATTAATCCTTTTGCAGAAGGAAACTAGAATTAAAATGAAGAAAAAAGTCAAAAAAGTTTCCTTTGGTCTGGATTCAGACTCCATAAATTCTTTTCCCCTGGAAAAAGAGGACTTTTTTTTTGTGAGTCCTTTGTGATACGTTTAGATCATTATGTTGCTGAGAATAGCTAAGTTATTCAGCATTGTTCATTGTGCAATATTTCTGTTGCTATGTACAACTATGCTATGGTTCTGCTTATTTAATTCTGCTTCAGTTCATGCAAGTTTTTCTAGGTTTTTCTAAGCTTCTCCTGCTTGCCATTTCTTACAGTACAATAGTATTCCATTACAACCATATACTATAACTTACTTAGTCCTTTCCCAAATGATAGATATTCCCTCACTTACCAATTCTTTGTCCCCACAAAAAGAGCTGCTTGAAATATTTTTGTATATATAAGTGCTTTTTTATCTCTTTGGGTTACAAATTTTACAATGGTATTGATTGGTCAAAGGGCAGATAGTGTTTTATAGCCCTTTGGGTATAGGTCCAAATTGTTCCACAGAATGATTGAATCAGTTTACAACTCCCCAACAGTGTACTAGTGTCTCAATTTTCCCACATCCTCTTCAAGTTTTGTCATTTTCTTTTTCTGTCATAATGGCCAATCTGATAGGTATGGAGTGATACCTCAAAGTTGTTTTAATTTACATTTCTCTATTTAATAGTAATTTAGAGCATTTTTTCCATGACTATAGAGAGCTTTGATAACTTTGAGAGTTTTTTATTCATATCCTTTGACCATTTTTTTAATAGGGGACACACATTTGTCTATGTATTTGAGAAATGGGGCTTTCATTAGGGAATTAAAAAATTTTTGCACCATTTTTATTACTGGAGTACTGTATACTCCATCCTATTTTCCCCTGTTTAGTTTCTGACTACCTCCTACCCCAATTTGTCCTTTCTATTCCACCCACCCCATTCTCTTAACCATTTTTACTATCCTGTAGGGTAAGATATATTTCTATACCCAATTAGTTGATTGTGTTATGTTCTTCCTTCATTGAGCCAATTGTGAGGAGAGTAAGGTTCACATGTTCCTCTCCCCATCTCTCTCATCTTCTCTTCTACTGTAAAAGTTCTCTCATGCCTCTTTTATATGAAAGTTTATCTCATTCTATTTTTCCCTTCTCCCTCACTGCAATGCATTCTCCTTTCTCATGCCTTAATTTAATTTAATTAATTTAATTTTTTCATATCACCCCAGAACATCCAACTTATAGCCTTGTCCTAATTGCCCTAATAATGATAAAGTTCTTTTGAGTTGCAAGAATAATCTCCCCATTTAGGGATATATGTAGTTTAATCTTATTGAATGCCTTTTGATTTCTCTTTCCCAGCTACCCTTTTATGTTTCTCTTGAGTCTCATATTTGAGAGTCAAAATTTCCATTCAATTGTGGTCTTTTTATCAGGAATGATTGCAAGTCCTCTATTTTGTTGAATAGTCATTTTTTTCCCTTGAAGGATTATGCTCAATTTTTCTGGGTGTGTAATTAGGATTCACTCCCCAGAAACTCTCTCTCCCAGCATTCCATGTTCCTTTTCATGTTATGTGCTAGCATAAGGAGGATATAAGTTTTTTGTAGCCCCCCTTTTGCTCTCTCTTTTTCCCTGATTGCAGCTGCAGAAGTGGGCTTTTGGGCAGGCAAAAGAATTTACTCAGATGGTCTTGTTTTTGTTGGATAATTAAGTTTGAACTTCTGTTTCTTTTAGTTTCTTTTCTTTCTACTTCAAGTGCTTATTAATAAATTTTATGAAATATAATATTTGGAGTTATTGGGTATTAATTTAAATTTTACATTTGGAAGTGATTCTTGCTGGATATCAACTCCTTTGCACTATGGAATATCCTATTCCAGGACCTCTGACCTTTAATGTATAAGCTGCTAAATCTTGTGTTATCCTGTCTGTAGCTTCATGACATTTGACTTGTTTCTTTTTGTCTTCTTGCAATATTTTCTTCTTGACCCTACAGTTCTGGAATTTGGCTATAATATTTCTTGGAGGAATCTTTTTGGAATCATTTTCAGGAGGTGATTAGGAGATTCTTTCAATTTCTGTTTTGTCCTCTGGTTCTAGAAGATGAAGGCAGTTTTTCTTGATGATTTCTTGAAAGATAATGTCTAAGCTCTTTTTTTGATCAAAGCTCTCAGGCAATTCAGTAATTCTTAGATTTATTTTCTTGGTCAGTTTTTATTTCACATTTTCTTCTTTTTTTCATTCTTTTGATGTTGATTGTTTCTTGATGTCTCATGAAATCACTGGTTCCACTTACACAATTCTAATTTTCAAGTCATGATTTTCTTGAGTGAGCTTTTGTATCTCCTTTACCCTTTGGTTAATTTCCATTTTGGTCAATTCTGCTTTGTAAAGAGTTTTTTTCCTCCTCAATTAATTTGTGACCTCTTTTTCCATAGAGCCAATTCTACCTTTTAAAAAGTGCATTTTTCTTTTCTTCAGTACATTTTTGCACATCTTTTTTTCCAGCCACTTAGCCAATTTTGCTTTTTAAGAAGTTCTCTTCATTGTTATTTTTTCCTCTTTTAGCAATTGGACTATTTTGTTTTTAAAGGTATTAATTTGTTCAGGTTTTTTTTTTTTTTTGGTCTCGTCTTTACCAAGCTGTTGTCTCTTTTTTCATAATTTTCATGTATCACTCTCATTTCTTTTCCCAATTTTTCTTCTATCTCCCTTATTTGATTTTTAAAATCATTCTTCAATTCCTTCATGAGTTCGTTCTTGGGTTTGAGAGCAATTTGTATTTTTTTTTTGGAGGTTTTAGATGCGGCAATATTGACTTTGTTTTCTTCTTCTGAGTTTGTTTGGTCTTCCCTGTCACCAAAATAACTTTGTAAGTTGAGTTTCTTTTTTGTTATTTTTTGCTCACTTTTCACTCTTTTATTTTAATTTTAAAAAAAACAGATAAAATTGAAAGTTTGTAACTGAACTGAAGGGAGGATTTTCCATGCTTTAGGTTCTTTGTGTGGATATCTTTGGTGCTGGCTCTTAGAATCTATCTGCTTTCAGTTCTACCAGTGTGGTATGATGTAAGGAGAGGTATGTTCATTACTCTCCAGTCTTATACCCTAATCAGGGGGTAATCACAAGCATTTTTTTTTCATTTTTTGAACTGTGATTAGGGTAAACTGCTCTTTTGTGGCCACAAGTGCTGGTATTTGCTACTACCCTTCTTTCCCCTGAGATCATGTCCTGGGACTGCTTCCTGGATCTGGATATGGGCAGTGTCACAGGAGTTTTGGACTCATAGCCAGCAAAGGGACCCCTGTAATCTCCTTCTGAGAAGTGTCTGACCTTGCCCCCCCTTACTGTCTGTGGCTGATTATTCTGGAAGCCTGTGATGCTGCTTAGGCTACATCCAGGGCCCTTTGCTGATGCTGAGGTCAAATCTGCCCTGATGCCCTGCACTCTACCTTCACCTCCACTTTAGTGTACTGGGTTCCTCATGCCAGACTTCTACATTGGTTTGAGCTGAAGAATTATTTGACCCCATCTTTCTGTGGGTTAGGCTGCCCCCGAATTCATTCCAAGGCATTCTATCATAGTTTTTTTGAGGGTAGAAATCTGATGGCTCCACGAGCTTTCTCTGTCATCTTGCCTTCACCCTGATTATTCTTATTTTAGAAGATGCTCTTGGGAAAGGAATGCAAGGACATTTTTAGGACTGAACCAAAGTTCTTTGAGCTTAGTCAGGCAAAACAAAGTTACAGACTAATATTAGAAATCAATTGATACAGTATTAAAATATTTTTTCTCAGACTTAATAGTCTACTGAGCAGAAACAACATGTATATGGATTATTAAATATGAGGCAATTTGAGGAGATGGAAAACACCAGCATCTGGGAGAATTAGGAAATTGAGGTGAAATCTCCAGGATGTGAAAAGAATAATGTATATGTAATATGTGTCGAGAGGCAGATTGGACCCAGATTTTGGTGAACTTTAAGTGGAAAACAGATGAGCATAGATGTGAACCCAAATGCAAGAAATGGCAGACCACTCTAGTGTCTTTGCCAAGAAAACCCTAAATGGGGTCACAAAAAGTTAGAACTGACTAAAATGACTAAACAAAAACAAAAAGATAAGAGTAACCCATTTGAGCAGTGTAGAGACATGGTCACACCTGCTTTAGGGATATCACTATGATGGTAGAATAATGGCTGGAGGGGGAGAGTGTAGTAGGAAGAGACCAAGGAAGCTGTTACAAAAATGTAGGCAAGTGTGCCTGGTTTAAGGCGAGTAAGCACTGGGAATAGAGAGATGACAGTCTGGATTCTGAGATTCTGGGATTCTATCATTCATTCTCCACAAAACAAACAAAAGGGTAAACAGTACAAACACAATGCTAACCTTCTTTGTGGTGACTATAGACTGACTGTTGACAATTTAAATAAACTTCAAATGGGTAAATAAATTGTTTTTTTTTGTTTAGTTTTTTTTCTTTGCTTGTCAGCCAAATACAGTTAAACTAAATTATTTTCTTTAGGGGAAACTGAAAGCAAAAGTGTTACTTGCAACCAGTTTGGGGATTTTCTGCTTACTTAAATTTTTAGGTAATTTAAAACATTGTGTCAAATATATAACAGTATTGCCTAGTTTCAATAGTCAATAAGATACTGCTGGGGTAGTCGATAACTTGATTTGTAGCCTAAAGAGAGGTCATTTTGGTCATTCAATAACCATGAATTCCTTTAAAATAGTAAAAACAAGATCTTTCCCATCTACAAACACCTTTCTCCTCTCTTACTGAAAAATCAGAAATTATTCCAGGCATTATGTTGACTAATCTGATTTTAATTATGGTGGAGTGTGGGAAAGAAGACAGTGGGGTTCATATTAATAACTTACTGAGTTTTTCAATAAATGAGAAGCAAAGAGAGTCAAACCAGTTGCTACCAGAAACCATCATCATCAAACTATAGAAACTGATGAAATGAGACATTGAAAACATTTAAAAATTGACTCGAGAAGAAACTTAGACAAATTAAGCAGTTGACAAAAGCAAGAATTCAAGAATAATGGAAGGGTACAAAGACAAGCTCTTAAATGCAAAACGCAACACAACTGTCTGATGAAAAAGGAGACAAGCAAAATTCATTCTGGGTGCTTTGGAAAGAATAGAGAATTTTGGATGTAAAGGACTTGGGTTTGTTTCTTTACTCTGCTACTTTGTACCTGGGAGAACTTCAGTAAATCACTTCAATTTTCTCGTCCTTAATGTCCTTCCCTGCAAAATGAAGGATTGATCTTTAAGGCTAATTTGCAGCTTTAAATCTACAATTCAGTGATATGTTTATATTTTTAATGTTAATGAAATTTTTAGTCTTGAAAAGTCATAGAGAATTGAAAAACTCAATAATTTCTGATGATTTATTAGTGTGTAATTGTATTTCAGAATATAATCTCTTACATCACTTTCATTTTATATCTATTCCTTTCTTCCCATGAGCCTGTTTCTCACAAAATCCAGGGTCACTTCCTCTGTTAATTTTTGTTTATGCCGCCCATTTCCCCAGTTTTCCTTTTGCTCCCTTCTTTACTTATCTAGTACTAATCTTATTTTTGTATATTATGGAACCATCTTGGACTTTGATTAGCCAGCTTTGGCCTCCTCTTGTTCCATTTTGAGCCTCTACTCACACTTTCTAAACATTTTCTGCCATGACAGAAGATATGTTTCTTTCTATCTTTCCTTTATGTGTTGTCTTTCCCCATTAAAATGTAAACTTCTTGAAGACAGGAGATCGTTTGTCTTTATTTTTTCATCCTCCATACTTAGGCCAGGACCTGGCAGTATGCTAGCCAGACTCTTTCTAATATATATATGTAGTGAGAATCAAAGTGTAGGTTCCCTACCTATATTATACTAGAAAATAAGATCCTTGAGGCCAGGAGCAGCTTAGTTTTATTTGTTTGTTTTGTATCTCTCATGCTTTGCATGAACTCAAAAACTGCAAAAACTCAAAAACTTATAGGAGAAATTTAAGGAATATTTGGAAAGTTGAATTTCATTCTACTGAGTTTCTCAGTGGAAGAGGCATAGTTTTAAGCCTCAGTTGGGAGTTTGTAACCACATAAATGTTAAACATCAGATAGATTGCACTGGTCAACTATCTCTTCTAATAACAAAATATAATTGTTAAAGACAATTTAGTGTTAAGAAAAGAATCCTAGATCTTGAGTGAGAAGACCCAATTCATTAATTTACTCGCTCTGTGATTTGGGCAAGTCACTTAACCTCTCTTAGATTTGATTTTCTTGTCTATATTTATGAAGATAATGAGATAACCCATGTAAAGTAACCATGGATAGTGTGTAAGATCTGGAGTCATGAAGACTCATCTTCCTGAGTTCAAATCTCACCTCATATACTTATTATGTGACCCTGAGAAAGTCATTTAACTCTTTATCTTACTTTCCCCATGTTATCTAGAGAAGGAAATAGTCACTCCAATATCTTTGCCAAGGAAACACCAAATGTGGTCCCAAAGATTCATAAACAACTGAAAATGACAAAACAAAAACAAATGGAAAGTAAAAGTAAAACACTTCATCAATTTCTTTTACTTTAATTATTGGAATCTGGCATGATTTATTATTCTATAAGGTTCAGAGTATAAGAGATTCTGGCATGTAGTATGTGGAGAAACTTGGCCTCATGTAGGGAAACCTTTTGGAAGACACTATATACAAAGGGTATCTGGTGAGGGGATTTGCCAACTCTCATTATTTTCTAATCTGATGTAGAAAATATTACTAATTGAAAACTGAATGTCTAAGTAGATTGGCGAACAGGAATGGCAAAGATATGTATATGAGTATGCAAGATCTGGTTTTAAGACTTAAATAATCTGTAATTAAGTAAAGGCTGTAAGTAATTCGATTTTAGTTTTAGATTATTATCTTAAAATGAATCCAGGTTTTCAGCATTTTTTTAAATTGTAGAACCCCCTCTTAGCACACATACATTCTGAAGCTTGAAGCTTGATGGCTTTCTTCAAGGAATAACTCTCCTAGGTTTAAATATTCTATGGTTCCACATGCCTAAAACTATAGCTCTTGAGCCCCCAATAATGTTACCTTCAATATTCAGTGAGTTGGTGCAATTAGCTTAAAGCAGTAGTATTTACTAAAAGATAATAATAAGAGAAGTAATTACAAAACTATCCCCACTCTCCTTTTCCACAAATAGCTAAAACATCCATGGGAAGACTCATTACATACATTGAGTTCATTAGTATAGAGGTACATACTCAATTAAGATGTGTGTCCAAGGCAACTGACATTTCCAGTGACTTTTCAGGGGACCAGTGCTTTTTCTCATAATGGTTTTGCGGTTCGCCCTTGTGGGCATGGCAGATGTGATGTCCTCTAATAGATTTGCCTGCAAAATCTAAACAATACACAAGAAGTATCTAGCATTTCTGTTGTACATCTCTCTGCTGGTATTCTTGGATTGTTTTTTTTTTTTTTGCTGGGTCACCTTAGCCTTTACCATTCCATCTCCCACTTCAACTGAAGTCTTTAGCTTGGGGCTATTATTGTTCTCCTTTAAAAAGAGTAAAGATGGTTCTTGCCCTTCTCCCAAGCTCAGTTCCAAGACCCCCTAGTGCAGCTGCATCCCTCATGCAAAGTGGAGGTCACAGTCAATAGATTTGGCCATGTTGTGCACTTAGTAACCAGGAGGGTATCAATAAAGTCTTCATTGACCTCAACTACATGATTCATATGTCTAAGTATTTAGCCCAAGAAAAGTTCAAAAGCACTGTCAAAGCTGAGAATATAAAGCTAGTGATCAATGGAAAACCAGTGTAATCTTCTAGGAATATGATTCCATCAATAATAAATTGGCAGATGTTGGATCCAAGTATGTTGTGAGTCACATGGCATATTTTCAACCATAGAAAAGGCCAGAGTGCACTCAAAGGGTAGAGCAAAGTGTGTCATTATTTTGAATTCTTCTGCTGATTCCCCTTTGTTCATGATGAGAATAAACCATAAGAAATATGAAAATTCCCTTAAGATTTTCAGGAATACTTTTTGTATTGTTAACTGTTTGTCCTCCCAGGCCAAGATTGTTCATGATAATTTGGGAATCATAGAAGGACTCGTGACCATGATACTTCAAGCCATTACTGCTACTGAGAAGTCAGTAGATAGATGTCCCCTCTGTTAGGTTGTGGTGTGATGGATGTGGCACTGACCCAAATATTCTCCTTACTTGTACTGATGCTGCTATGACTTTGGGTAAATTCATACCTGAGCTGAATGGAAAGTTCACAGGTATGGACTTCCATGTTCCTACCTGCCAAAGTGTGTCTTTTGTGGATCTGACCTGCTTCCTGGAAATGCCTGCCAAATAGAAGGAGGTCAAGAAAGTGATTAAACAAGCACCAAAAGGATCTTTTGGTGATAGAAGGTAATAAAAATGGTTTCAAATTCTAGTTTTGCTACTTATTACCTATGTGATCTTGACCAAGTTATTTTACTTCTCTGGACCTCAGTTTCTTCATTTGTAAAAGAGTACATTGGACTAGGTGGCTTCAGACGCTCCTTCCAACTATAAATCTATGATCTTACACTTTGGGGAATGCTGGAGAAGAGTATCTTGTTCAGCTGGGAACTGGGTTAGGAGCTTCTGAGGTTCCTCCTAGCTTTTTGTTTCTCTGAAACCACACAATAGGGCTAAATTGAATCTTTCCTGGAACCTAATAATATCTTTACACTATCTGTCTTCTGCTTTTCATAGGGCAGGAAGGGACTTTAAAGATCATATTGTCTAATACTACATTTACATTTGGAAGGGACCTTTGTGAGCACCTATTCTGTATTTGTATATTTCAGGGAAAGGAAAATCAATACCTGATGCAATGGCTTATTTTATTGTTGAACAAATCGGGTTGAATGAAAGTTTTGTTTTTCCTTTTCTTTCTCCTTCTTTTCCTTGTCTTCCCTTCCTTCCTCATCAAAACCTTATTCAGAACTCTGTTTATAGTATTTTTATTAGTGTCTCCTAACTGATAAAGATAAAGGAAGATCTGATATAGGATATGGGTTCAAATTCTATCTTCATCACTCACCAACTCTGGGATTTTGGACTCAACCTCAGTTTCCTCATCTATAAAATAGAAATAATTAATTGTGGTACCAGAGGGACTTATGTAGATTTTTGTACCCATTACAATAACATCACAGACATCTAGGTATTCAAAGGCAGGTAGGTGATAGTAAATGTTTAACAACTAGCTCTCTGAAAAAAATGTTGCTTCTTTTGTACTTTCATTTTGGTCATGTCTAACTTTTTGTGACCCCCATTTGGGTTTTTTGGGGGGGCAGATATATTGGAGTGGTTTGCCATTTCCTTCTTTATCCATCTTATTTTACAGGTGAGGAAGCTGATACAAACAGGGTTAAGTGACTTGCCCAGGGTCACACAGAAAATAAGTATCTGAGGTCAGATTTGAACTCAGGAAGATAAGCACTCCTAATTCTAAGTCTGTGCTCTATGCACTATAGTGCCACATGCTTGTCTATTATTGTATTATAATATTGTCTATATTCTATTTTCCTCATCTTTTTCTTAAGACTAGAAATCAATGCAATAATAAATTAAACCCTGATTTGTAGAAAATGATTTAAATGCTTATAATGTTATAATGTACGTTTAATAATAGGCTCTCAGAAGTTGATTCAAGCTAGCTCTAGCATACCATTGTGGGGTCAGAGGGATCACTGACTCACTGTATGCACACCACTGTACAAGGTGCTATGAGATATACCCTTCCCCCATAAAAATGAAGAGCAAAAGACAGATCTCAGAGTGCTTACACTCTATTTGTGTCCTGTTATTATTTCTGTTTGCTAATATTCCTTATTCAGGCAGTAAATCAGATTTCCAATAAAATAAGGATTAACAACTGTCCTTGCCTTAGATTTATTGAGAGAAAAAGTCTTCCAAAATCTTGCAGCAATATGTCAAGGTGAGTTAATATTATAACTATTTGGTTTCTTTTTTTTTTTCTTGCAATTTGGATTTTGGATTTAATTGGTGTCCCAAGCTTGATCTATGAACAGACATCACAACTTCTTGGCAATTCAGTTTCATAGAGTTGCCTGGAGGCACTTATAGGTTAAATGACTTGCTGAGGGTCACACAGGCAATATATGTGAGAAATGAACTTGAACCAAGTCTTTTTGTTTCCATGACCATCTTTTTATCCGCCATCCATTTCATACTGTCTCTCTTCATCCATATTATACATTTATAAACTAGAAGCCATTGAAATAATTTTGAGTAGTTTATTTTTGGTCCGTAGAATTGTTGCTCTCACATACATATATATCTCTTTCCCTTTTCTCTACTCCCAAAAGTAATCTGACTCTTGACTATCCTGTAAAATCTATCTAGCTACCAGGGGTCTAATACTAAAGTCTTTTCTCTGGCAGAGTTCCCATTGATCTCAATCATTCTTTGACCTTGACCTGAGGAGAACACGATAGAGTCCCAGTGCAGGAAAAAAATATGGGCAAATGGAGCATCTGTTTTGCCATCATTGATTGCTCAAACAGGCACTGGAACATAGGAGCCCATTTAATTCTGGCAGGGGAGGGTGGCCAAGAATGAAGATGCTCATATATTCATAAATGAGAACCCTTTGACTTTATTAAAAATTGCCAGTTGGCTCCCTCCCTGTACCTCTACACGCCCTCCCTTTGCACTTCTTCTGAGTTGTTCTCCATTCTCACAGAGCCTGCCTGACAATGGCCCTAGTTTGGGGGGAGTATACACGTCTGGCCAGATGGAAACATATAAGGGAAGATGGGAAATGACTTGCATATGAGAGCTTTCCCTCCTAGGATCCATAATGACGACAACCATCTCCTCTGGAAGAACAACTAACTCACATTAAATTTCATTTTTTATTCCCCAAAGCATTTTGATATTTTCCATATCCATTCATTAAACCTGCTTTTCTTGAGTGTTTCAATAGTGGTCTAAGTAGAATGGTATAATCTTCCCCTTACTTTCCCCAAAATTAGAAAAAAAGAAATATGGGCTAAAATTACTCTGTAGTTCCATCATGTTGCTATTACAGACAATTTCTGAACAAATAAAATCACTTGAGAAGGAAATGCCTTCCAACGTTTCTAATCAGACTTCAGTGCTTCAAGGGACAAGAATTGCAGCTTTGTGAGTGCCTCATTCACGGTGGCAAATCACAAGCAAATCACAAGCCATCCATACCTTGGAAGATAGTTTGTGAATGTTTCTGTGGCCAAAACCATTCATCACCCTTCAAAGGCTATAGAGATGGATTTCATCAAACTTACCGGGGTTGGTTATTGGATGAAAAATCCAATCTGTCACAGGGCCTGTTGTTGAAAACTTTCTACTCTAGTTGGTCCCCTCCAGAGCTTGCATGTGTTTGGGAGAATATTTAGGATCTCAGCCTCCCTTCCATGCATGGGAAATTAGATAAGTGTTGGAAGGAATTGTGTGTCCTTGTAGTGACTCTAAGCTGACTCAGAATAGACACCCTTGACCATTGAAATTCCATTGATATGGTTTCTCAAACTTTCATCATTGCATTGTCATTTGACTGTTGGTTTTCATGTCCTATACCTGTGTTTTTCATTGCTCCCTTCGGTTGCATATTTAATCCTGTGGGTTTTTTGGTCTGTTTTTTAAGAATGGATATTACGCCAGGGAAATGTTTGAAAATAGATCTTAAAAACGTTTATCAACTATCACTAGAGACAGTTGTTGGTGTGGAGCAGTCAAAAGAAGAAGCTAAGACTTACTGAGAATAAGTGCCTTGCCCAGGGCAACATAGCTAATAAGTTTGGGAGGTCACATTTGAACCCATTCCTTCTGGTCTGGGATGGGTGGCTTTCCCTTGTATGATAAGAGACATCCTCTCTGTTTAATTTATCGACATCTAGTAACTGGAAGAGGGAAATTAAAATAATTTCTCACCCCACTGCAGTTTTATACGTGTTAAATGGTTAAGAAATACATGAATATTACAGTAAATAGTGGTCATTTCTTTAGTCTCTGGCTACTGATCCTCCTACACCTCCGTCTAGGATCAAGTTGGGAAGATGCCCCAAAAGGGGCTACAGAGAGGATCCAACACCATGACAGAAAGTTTGTGTGTGTGTGCATGTGTGTGATGGGGCAGACCAGTTCTTCTCTGCCCACAGCCCCAATTATGCCAGAATTTCTAAAATAAATATAAATCTTTTTTTTTTCTTAAAGACTTGGAGTTTGCCGGTGGATGTTGGGAGGATTGTAGGTTGTGAGTTATTGTGAAATAGTACAATTGTCTGTTTTCTCTCACTATTTCTCATGGAAGAAATTGTGCAGAATCAAATTTGAAATATGCTCAAAATATTTCCTAATGAATCTATCAACCTGGAACAAATTCATGTTTTCAAAACAAGCTCTGATTGTATATACACACAAACATATCTATCTATCTATATATGTATCAAGGGGATATCAGACTCACCATGATTAAGGTCATGTATATATTCATACGCATACACACCAATACATATTTATTCTGAATTGGGTGGTGTCAAGAAAATAAAGCATATAGGAACAAGAAAGATCAATTCCCAGGAAAGATTGAAAGCAACAGGCAACATAAGGGTTGCTGGGAATATTCCTGAATTTTTTAAGACATCATCCATAAAGGGAGAGGAAGCAAATTGAGGATTTGGATACAAAGTAAGTCTCCCAGCAGGGGTAATAGGAAGTTATTGAAAGGTCAAGCTTGACAGAGAGACTAGGATCTGTTTGCCTCATGAAAGGGACTGGATTCAAAGAAGAAGCTACAAAATGAAAAAAAAAGAGGAAGAAAAATGTTAAAAGAGTTAGGAAAACCAAATCTTAGTGAATATATCTGAAGAAACTGAAATGTGATGCCAAATGAGAAAATAAGATGGTCTACCATCTCTCCCTGTAACTGTTCTTTTTTTTTTTTACCCTGGCTATAAGAATTTGGGTGTCCATTAATTAAAATTACAGCATTCTCACTTTTCTTCCCACCCACTCAGATTTTAAATTATTTTTGTTTTTAACAATGTCTTTAAAACTTGCCTGCCCACTTCTATCTCAAAACAGTCACCTTTAGTTCCAGGTCAGAAATCTGTTTTCACAGACTGGTCTGTTTTGTCCACCAGGAAGCTAATTCTCATTTGAGCTTTTAAGTATCTCTGTACTTTACAGAAGATTACTTTGGATTTAGGGATTAGGTGGTGGAGGTTTGTTGAAATGGAAAAGCTCCATATACACCCACCTAGTCACATTTGCTCACAATAAATCTATCTGGCACACATCTTTCCCCCAGCTTACTTTACCAATCTCACCAATTTAAGGCTCATATATTTTTTCTTATTACTTTTTCCTTTTCATTGTGCCTTATAGGCTCTATATAGCATAGTTTCAGTTTGAATTCTCCCTCCAAATATCTAATCTTCTTAGCAAATTAAATCACTTTGGTTAGACCATTTGTCTTTGCAAAAATAAATTGTAAACTAGCATTTCATGTAAGAGAAACTTGATCTTATAGAGGAGGAGAAAAAAGGGAGAAGACAAAGTAATAATCTGAAATACTGATAAAATGAGTCAATCGATTAACATTTATTAAGTTCCTACTGTGTGCCAGGTTTGTGCTAAAAGCAAGGGATACAAAGAAACAATGGGTGGTCCATAATTGTTTCATAAATTTGCAGCTTGAAGGGACATTAAAGATTGACCTGTCCAAGTGCTTCATGTTATATATGAGGACTAAATTTTTTCTCCTCTGTAATTTACATGATGTAAATTCTATCATTCTGAAACTATATGTGTATATTTTGGAGAATAGATTTGAAAGAAACTACAATGCAGATCTAGATTTGAATCCCATTTTTGAAACTTATTAGCTTTGTGCCCAGGGACAAGACTGAACTTTTCTGACCTTTATTTTCAATTCTTATATTTATGTATCCTCAATCTTACTCCTCAACCTTAGATCCTCATCATTACCATTTTTTTGGACATCTCCATCAGATAGTCCTGTGATCACTTTAAACCTTAGACGTGGCCAAAATTCCAGTTATTGCCTGTATAATTGAAGAATGCTTGTTTGGACTTCCAATCAGGGCTCTTCTAATTACTGCCTGTATGACCCTGGGCAAATTACAACCTGTCTGAGACTCAAATTTTCTTATCTGCATAATTATGTGGTTGGACTAGCTGACTTTCCAGCTCTTAAGAAGGGATCAGGTTATCCTTGCTAAACTCTCCCTTTCCACCAAATCCCACATTTCTGTTAAGGAGCCATTATCATTTTAGTCATTTATATTCAAAACTGCCTTTCTTATGTCTTACCTTTCTCTTACCTTATATCTAATCATTTATCTGGTCTTGTTGATTCTTCCTCCAGATACCTTTTGCATCCTGTCCTTGTGTTCCATTCCTAAGAACAATTCCTTATAGTTCATAGGATGAGAGCTTTAGATTTGGAAGGAAGCTCAGAGGTCAACATATCCAACCCCTTCATATTACAGTAGAGAAAACCAATGGCAAGGTAAGATATTAAGTGACTTGCCCAACATCAAATATCTAGTAAATGCCTGAGGCCAAACTTAAAACCAGATTTTCTTAAATTCAAGTCCCAAATTCTACCTATTACACAAAGCTACCTTTCTTCTGGACAATAATTATCTGGATTATCATTATATTATATTATTTTGGACTCTTGTTTATCTCCTTACTTCCAGTCCCTCCTCTCTCTAATGTAGCCTCCACACATTTAGCAACTTGATATTTCTATTGCATAGGTTTGATCAGATCAATCCTTTCTTCAATAGGTTTCCTTATTGCCTCCGGACTAAAATACAGACTCTTTAGCCAGACACATATAGACTTTCCCAATCCAGTTTCCATATTTTCTAGTACTTCTCTTCCCAAGCTCTACACTCCAGACAAACTGGACTGATTATGAATCTCTAAAATTTACATTCCATCTTCTTCCTATATATCTTTGTACAAGCTATTCCTCCTGCTCATAATGAATTCCTATCATGCTTCCTAGAATCTTTAACTTTCTTCAACTCACATGCAATATTATCACATTATCTCTACATATTATAATTAATTCAATAACTCTTTAATAGTTAGAAACCTAGTTAGCCTCTGACACCCCAATCTATCCACCTACCCATCATTTTGGATCTTAATTGGATCTTTTAACAAAGATAGGACACAAATAAGTTGGTTTTAAAAACCCCAGGTCAAATTTTTCCTCCTGCATGAAGCCTTCTTTGATTATCCCATCAGGTAATGAATGAGCTTTCCCTTCTCTTTACTCCTTCACATAAAAGAAAATCTTGTTTCCCCCAGTTGATAAATGGTTAAAGAATATGAGAAGACAGTTTCTGGATGAAGACTTCAAAGCTATACGTAGCTATATTAAAAATGCTCTAGATTATTGATTAGAGAAATGCAAATCAAAATAACTGAGATATCTTCACACCTATCAGATAGTCGAAAAGAATTAAAGGACAAAATGATAAATGGAGGAACACTCATACATTGTTGGTGGAACTGTGAACTGATCCAGCCATTCGGAAGGGCAATCTGGAATTATGCCTGAAGAGTTATAAAACCATGCATACTTTTTGACCTAATGGTACCACTTTATTTCCTGAAGCGATCAGGAAAAAGGAAAAGAAACTATATGTTCTATAATATTTATCTTTGTGGTGTTAAAGAACTGGAAATTGAGGGGAAGCCCATCAATTGGAGAATGGTAATTTGGTTCACATGATTATGAAGGAATGCTACTGCACCTGAGAAAGAATGGATAGCTTAATTTTTAAAAATACCATGAAAAGATCTCCATGAATATGAAATGACCAGAACCAAGAGAACATTAAAGTCAGCAACAGAAATTGTGTTTGAAGAATGACTTGTATGTCCACTTCCAAAGAAAGAACTGATATGATAGAAATATAGCAAGACATAGTTTTATATATACATGTATCTTTATGTTAAATGATGTTTACTTTAGTATGGGTAGGAGATAGAAAGTGGGAGATACCTGGGAATTTTAATGTAACAAACAGCTTGATTAGTTAATTAATTAAAAACAAAGCATTTAAACAAAGTCTTGTTTTTATTTCTACTCAGCATTTATCACATTTTATTTTTTAATAATTGTTACATGTGTTATGTGTGTTGTATTCCATCTCTAGGCTTCATGAGGTGAGAGATATGTGTCTTATATTATTTTCTCAGTGATAATAATGAAAACTTCTGTGTTGAAGGAAGCTCAGCAGGACAGAAAGAGATTACTCTTGGAATCATAAGATCTGAGTTTGGGAGACAGTTTTAATATACACTAGCTGTATGACATTGCACTCCATGCTTAGGAGATATTGTAGGATGAATGCTTTTTAAATCTTAGATGTCAAAAATGGGTTGTTAATTTTATTATTGTAGGTAATTGATGAATCAGAAGCAGTTTGACTTAGTTTATAGTGTATTTGATTTGGTGGTCCAAAGACTTGGGTTCAAATTCTGACACAGACTAAAAATTCAGGAGGAATCATCTTTCTCCCAAAGCCTCAGACAACTTTGTAAGATTTATATACTCAGCAATGGATAAGCCACAATCTACAGTGGTGGAAGGATTTCTCATACCAACAAAATCATAGATCCTTGACTTATTGATAAATGTTTGTTAACAAATTAATGAATTAAATTATAATGATTCCCTATTAAAACCATTCTACAATGACAAGAGGAGTGGAATGAGATGGTTGAGTGAGATGGCAAGTGAGATGGCTGTATTTCATGGAATAAAGGAAGGAACTGTGTGCCAAAATGAACAACACAAACAGGGTAAAATTAGAGTGCAAGCAGTTGGACACAATTGTACTTCATGAATTCAGCAGAAAAAGCTAGTTTCATCAACTCCTTCTATCCAAAAGGTTTAATTCATCTTCAGTGACTTATAATATTGACATTAAATTCATTACACTGTGCTCCTGGTGCTTTCCAGCCAAACTGGCTCATTTCCTGTGTACATAGTGTTCCCTCTGCCATCTATAAGTTGGAATGCTTCTTGCTCTCACCTTGTCTCTTGGAACTTAAACTTCTTCTAGGTTCATATCCAATATGAACTTTTCCTCATCCTTTCCAAACTCCCTTTGATATCTGTTGATGCTCCCTCCAAAATTGCTTTGCATAGCTTTTGCATTTGTTTATCCATATATTTATTTGATTCTCCAGTAATCTCTTTGGGAATGGGAACTTTTTGCTTTTGTATTCTCAGCATCTAGCACAGTGCATTTTTTATAGTAAGAACTTAACAAATATTTCTTTAATTATCGAGTTGAATTGAAATACTGATAACCATAAATTCTCATGCTCGAGTATACATAGCACTCTCTGCCCCTCTTTTAAGGATGCTATGAATCTTCAAGTCATATAAATGACATAACAGAGGAAGTAATGCCCAGGATGCAATAAAAAAAAATCAACAGTAAAATACAACCAGCATTGGGACTATTAAAAGAATACAATAATTCTAAATCTTCTTCAACAACATTGTCAAGAGGCACTGAAGGGCATCAAGGGAATTCTTCCATATGTTCCAGTCTGTGGCCTTTCAGCTTTCTCTAGTAGACAGAGCCCCTGGCTTTGGAAGTATGACAATGTGGGCTGAAGATGGTCTTCAAATACTTCCTAGATCTTCCACCTTTCTGAGCCTCAACCCTAAAAAACCATCCTTGAATTCACTCTGGTCTCTAAAATACCATTAGGCTTTAATATATATTATTCTGTAAACTTTGATGTTCCCACCCCGAAACAGATTCCAAGCAATATCCAAAGAAATGGAGTAAAAAGTTTCCAGCATGAGTGTTTCAGTATTAAGATAAAATCAACACTCTCCAGCACAGGCTCCATCAAGAGTTGGTGCCGATGGATTTAATTTGAGTTTCTCCATGGTTGTTAATATCTATGAGTTTCCTGAATCAGTGACTTCCTTCACTTCATTCACTTGAATGGTTGTGCAAAAATAATACATTTGTATCTACTTAGTGAAAGCAAGCCACATGGTAGAGTCACTAGGAAAGAACGGAAATAAGAGAAAACATATTCTTTATTATTATTATTTATTATTCACCATGGTTTTCCATTTAAGAGGCCTTTGCTAGGCTTCAGAAATCAGTATAACATGCTTGCTGCAGGATGTTAAACCTGTTAAATCAATCTTATAAAAAATACTTTACCATAGCTATTCATTCCCCCCTCCTGCCCCCAAATGTCCCCAGGATGGTGATGAGGAAAAAGAAATTAATAAAAATTTTATTACTAATTTGACTGCAGTAAAGTGACCTAAAAAGGAAAATTATTTTTCTTGTATCAGTGTTAGACATGTGCTATAATCTATGTCTAACAAAATGAAGTACTAGGCAAATATTTAGATTGCTTCATAAAAGAAAACATTGTTTCTTTCAATTCTTTTGTTGATACATTTATTATTTCAATTAACAAACATTTATTAAGTACTTGTTATATGCAAAACATCATGCTTAGTTAGTCCTGAAGGAGAGTCAAGGTTAAATAAAATACATTTCTTATTTTCAGGCAACTGACAGTATTATAGAGAGTAGAGGCAGCTGGAGAGAAAATGGTTAGAGTGCTGGGCTGGTATTCAGAAAGATCTGAGTTCAAATGTGACTTCATATATTTATTGTATGACTGTTGGCAAGTCAGTTCACCTCTGCCTGCCTCAATTTCATTAATTATAAAATGGGGATAATAATAACTCACAATGTTATTGTGATATCAAATAAGATGTGTGTAAAGCTGTAAAAGTGTTTAGTACATCTCTCTGGCACAAAGTAGGTGCTTAATAAAGGGTTTCCCCTTTCTCCTGATCTCCACTCAAAGCATATAAACAATATATGTTTCAGAAGAATGCAAAATGAAATAGATTTTCTGAGAAAGTAGTCATTTCCAGCCATGAGAATCAAGGAAAATTTCTTAGAAAAATTGCTTTTGAAGGGACCCTGTTATAATGAGTCAACATGGTGAAGGAGATTTCTTTTCCTGATAGGTAAGAAACTATGTATATTGCATTAGCATCCATGATATATCAATATAGTCAGTGTGATCAGGATTACTCTGGTTAATTTAAACACTATATCACATTATAGGGACTTCCTAATTCCACAGAGACATTTTCACATTGAATGGATGTGATCAGAATGTGTAAAGGCATCCTGGCTTGATTTGCAGGGGCTTCAAATTTTTAACTGATGGAGACACTTGTGTGACCAGAAGTAGTTCCCTCAACTTAAAAAGAGTCAAGGAATAAGACTTGTTTTGACTTAAAGACACCTTTCTATGAAAGAGGAGGGTAGCCCCCCTGATGACACATTGAAATGATTAGGTGGTGGGAAATACCCTCGACCAGGTGTCAGAAGTATCCTTGGCTTGAGTGACTCATTGACTTGCCGGCACCTCATTGAGGATAATTGAATGGATTGTGGCTGTTGTAGACTGAAGCCATCCATTTAGACTTGGGTGGATAAGAACAGGAGCAGACACATCTGGCAGAGAGATCTGACATCCAAAAGAGAGATGATCACAGACAGGATCCAGAGCTTGGAAAGAAGTTATATACACGGAGAGCCATGTCCTTGGGGGATGAAGTCTGTACACAAGCACAAGAAAAACTCTTTACCCCAGAGATGATGGCCATGGAGAAATGGTGGCAGAGCTTCTTGGTCTGAGACAGCAGCCAAGGGGAGTCTGGGAGAGGGTAGCAGAGGAGCTTCCAGAGAGTGAGCCACGTGGTCCTACATGACAAGGGAATTCCACACACAAGGGCATCAGGGGAGTGACAAAGTGGTTAGGTCTTCTTGACTCTGTCTGCCATTGCCTCTTTCTGACGTTATTATAATAACAGAATGTCGTTTTTTATCTTCCAAATACCCTTGGCACTCACAGAACACAACATTAACCAGATTCAAGCTCCCTTTGGCTCATTTAAACCTGCAAATGCAAGTTAACATTTGTGACCCAGACATTTTGTCAGTTAAGAAATTTTCTCAAGAAAAAAAATGTTTTATAGATATTGAACATAACCGAGGCTTATAGAGGAATTAATCTCTAGCTTTAGCTTTGAAACAACATACAGGCAGGATGCCCCAAAGCTCAAGACACACATGCAAGCATTTGTTTTGAAAACTAAGTGCAAGGGACTGACTGGGGCTGTTGGGGGAATGAATGCGAAGGAACTAGTCCAAGTATAAGACAGCAAACCAGATGAATGGAATGATGGAAATAACAAATGAGAAGCTGCTTCCAAGGGGATCACATTATGCTTATGCTGATCCACAAGCCCAGCTAGCAGTAACTGACATAAAATAACAAGATTTTTGGGAGCCCTGCATGATTCCCCTTGATATGACCTGTTTCCCCTACTTTGAATTAAATGGAAGGGGGAATGAATTTTAATTTCTCCTCAGTTTTGGCCTAGAGCTCTCTACTGTACAATTTTTCTCCTACACAAAAATCAACTGAACTTAATTCCCCAGGCAGCTGGCATGAACACAGGCTCTCCACAGGACACCTGAATTACAAAATTAGCACATTCAGGAGCCTAAATCACATTCCATTACTTTGAGCCCTAAGGTCCAGCATTACTGAGACTAAGGAAAGCAGGGCAAGAAGTGCCTTCTCAATTAACCCCCTCACCTTGCTGGCAAACTTGAGTCACCCTTACGGCAGCCTGGGGAATACTTGGGATCCCTCGCCTCAGCTCCCTGAATCATGCCACTAACCTGATCATACCTTGTAAAGGAGACTGTTGCCCGGGTTGTGCCGTCCTTTAAGAAAGCCAATGTAACATGTATTCAGAGTTGTCGGTTATAGTCCTGACTTCTCAAGGGGCTGTGCAGAGGCTGTGGGAATAAGCACTGAGCTTCCTTTCATTTAGTTCCTACCCTTGTGAAAATAATAATAGCTCACATTCATGTATTGTTTTGAAGATTACCAAGGGCTTTCCTCAAAGAAATGCTAGGTGGTGGGCAATGCCAGCATCATTACTTCCGCTTTACAGAAGAGGAATTTGAAATTCATAGAGGTTAAATGATTTGCCTGAAGGGCTGGCCAGTTGAGCTATGGGTACAGGAAGGCAGCAACTCTTGCTACTAACCTGGCGGAGCAGGACATTAACTCTTGCTTTGCACATCCCTATAATTAGCATATAAAACCTGGAAGGAAAATATTCTTCTTCTTTCCTCCCTTCCTCCCTTCCTCCCTCCCTCCCTCCCTTCCTTCCTTCCTTCCTTCCTTCCTTCCTTCCTTCCTTCCTTCCTTCCTTCATTCCTTCCTTCCTTCCTTCCTTCCTTCCTTCCTTCCTTCCTTCCTTCCTTCCTTCCTTCCTTCCTTCCTCCCTCCTTCCTTCCCTTCCTCCCTTCCTCCCTTCCTCCCTTCCTCCCTTCCTCCCTTCCTCCCTTCCTCCCTTCCTCCCTTCCTTCCTTCCTTCCTCCCTTCCTTCCTCCCTTCCTTCCTCCCTTCCTCCCTTCCTCCCTTCCTCCCTTCCTTCCTTCCTTCCTTCCTTCCTTCCTTCCTTCCTTCCTTCCTTCCTTCCTTCCTTCCTTTTGTTTCTTTCTTTGTTTTTCTTCTCTCTTGTCCTCTTCTGTCCTCTCCTCTTCCTCTTCTCCATTATAAGTTTGCTCAATAGGCAGAATAGTAGAGCATATAAAAAGCCATGCTCTAACATATGGTTTGGCCCTGGGAAAATTACTTCACCTCTCAGTGCCTCCAGGCAACTCTCTAACAGATATTCTTGACCTTTTTTGTGTGTGTTATGGACTCTTCTGGACATCTGGTGAAGTCTATAGACCTCTACCCAGAATAATGTTTTTAAATACATAAAATAAAGTACATATAATTACAAAGGAAACCAAAGGTTAGTGAAAGTAAAGATGTAATTTCCCCCCCCCAACCAAGTTCATGAAACTCTCAAAATCTATCCACAGACCCCAAAGGGGTTCATTGACCCCAGGTTAAGAACCTTTCTAACATAATAAATTTCAGAAAGGTTGCCATCTTTACTGATAAGAGTTTCCTCGGGGGATTCCCTAAAGAACAATGAAATCATAGGTCTCATTAAAGGAGAAAAATAAATAAGCTAACCCAGAATACTGTAGTTGTAGTTAGTTTACCTAAAATGGGCAAAGAAAATAAGCTGAGACCTTTTCTAGGCAGCACTGTGTAGTTATAGGAATTTGGTATTTCTGGGTGACTCCCTTTTTGTCAGTTTATCTATTCCCTTGTGTTATGTCTGTCCCTGGGGATATCTTGTTTTCTGGGCTCTATTGTTTAGACATTCAAGCTATTAGGGACAGGAAACTGTAAAACTGTTTGTCAACCAGCTATGCCATAAAGCAAGGGATTGCTGCACCTTTGACAGTACTTTCTGCGCCATTTTGTATTTTCATGGTTTTGCCTCTGTTCTAGGTCACAGTGATTAAAGGGCCTGAAAGATGTATGGAAACAGAGTCATTATTCAAATTCGAATTTCCTAGTATCATAAATTCAGAGCTACAAAGGACCAGCCAAGGATCCAAGAAACTTAATTTAAAGATGTAAAGTAAAGACATAAAGGTAAAAATTACTGAAATCAAGTGACCTGGGAACAAGGTCATCCAGGCAGCAATTTGCCAAGACAGGTCTCAAAATCACAGAACTTCAGAACTGGATCTAGAGATAGATCTCACTGACCAATTGCATCTAGTCCATATCTGAACATTTTCTGTACAATACAAATGAAAATGTTTTTTGCAGAATTTGCTGAAGATATCTGGTGAAAGAGAACCAATTATTTCTCAGTCTATTTATTTCTTTTTGGATAATCCAAGTTGGTAGGAATTTTTCTTTTTACTTCAAACCTCCAATTTTACTTCAAAATTTACTTCAAACCTCCAATGAATATGTGATTTCATCAGGTCCATATTCATTTCAATGATGACAAATAGTCTTCTGTCCCATTCTTGTTCATCCTGTGCAACTATGGTCTTCCCTATAGTATTCAGTCCCAAAGGCTGGAATATTTCCTTTAAGTTTATTTATAGATTTGTGATGTCCTAATCTGTCCCCTGATTTAAAAATGTGAATCTTCTACGGCCTACTAGCCATCAAGAACTGTATGCCTTCCAGACATCTTCAACTCAACAAGTCCAAAACTAAACTCATAGTTATTCTTCATAACCTTTCCTTTTCTTAACGTCCTTATTACAATTGAAGATTCCACCATTTTCCCAATCACCCAGATTCTCAAACTAAATGTCATCTTCAAATTTTCTTTCTTTCTTAAGTTTTCCTCTTCTTCTTCTTCTTCTTCTTCTTCTTCTTCTTCTTCTTCTTCTTCTTCTTCTTCTTCTTCTTCTTCTTCTTCTTCTTCTTCTTCTTCTTCTTCTTCTTCTTCTTCTTCTTCTTCTTCTTCTTCTTCTTCTTCTTCTTCTTCTTCTTCTTCTTCTTCTTCTTCTTCTTCTTCTTCTTCTTCTTCTTCTTCTTCTTCTTTCTTCTTCTTCTTCTTCTTCTTCTTCTTCTCTTCTTCTTCTTCTTCTTCTTCTTCTTCTTCTTCTTCTTCTTCTCTTCTTCTTCTTCTTCTTCTTCTTCTTCTTCTTCTTCTTCTTCTTCTTCTTCTTCTTCTTCTTCTTCTTCTTCTTCTTCTTCTTCTTCTTCTTCTTCTTCTTCTTCTTCTTCTTCTTCTTCTTCTTCTTCTTCTTCTTCTTCTTCCTCCTCCTCCTCCTCCTTTAATTTCCATCTTAGAAACAATGCTATTAATTGGTTCCAAGGCAGAGGAGTGGTAAGGGTTAGGCAGTGGGGGTTAAATGACTTGCTCAGCATCACACAGTTAGGAAGTGTCTGAGACCAAATTTAAACCTAGGACCTTCTGTCTCTAAGTCTCATTCTCAATCCACTGAACCAACTAGCTATCCCCTAATTAAACTTTTTAAAGTTCAGATCTGACCATATCTCTTCCTTCTTCTCATACTTGACATATTCTGTGACCCAGTGATATCAGCCTACTTTCATGAACATGGTTTTTAGTTCTTTTTAATCTTATCATATTCCCTCTGAGACTATGCTGTTTTTATTATATATGTATATTTATGTAGTATCTGATTCCCCAATTAGACTCTGAGCTTTTTGAGAGGAGGAAATGCTTTTCTGTAATTGTTAGTATAGTGTCTAGTATATATTATGTGTTTAATAAACATTAGTTTACTTACTGACCTAATCATCTGTATGGTCCCTTCCATATTCCTCACTTTTCAATGACTTTGAACCTTTTTTTGAAATGGGATGAGAAGACTTGAAATCAGTAATCTATATATGATCTAACCAGGACAAAATTCAATGGAAAAATCATTCCTTCATATTATATACTAGACCTCTTTCAATGCAGCCTAATAACAGTCTCATTGTTGCAAATCCTACCCCCATGTTTCACCTTTGTTTATAATTTTCTAAAGCTTTGAATAAATCCTAAATAGCCCAGGAATGTGAAGAGGCCCTGCAGGGAAGCAGAGCTGCTGATCCTTCTTGGTTTAAACTTAGGGCAATCTGCAGCATGATTTATTGGCTGAGACCTAGAATAGCTCAGTGGGTGATATTCATGCTCAGATAATCCTTTGACAAAATACATACATAATACTTCATCTTTCTTTACATCACATTTGGATTACCTGTGACAAAATTGAGAGGCAGGAAATATGGATGATTCTACACGTCTTTCAAATTAAATAGTTTAGAAAAAAAATTCCCTCATTCCTTCCCTCTCTCACTCTTTCCATCTCCCCTTCCTTCTTACCTGCTCTCTTCTCTTTCCTTCCTTCCTTCCTCCTTCCTTCCTTCCTTCCTTCCTTCCTTCCTTCCTTCCTTCCTTCCTTCCTTCCTACCTGCCTGCTTTCTTGCATTTTGGACATAGAATCCAGACTGTAATATTATAAAAGTGGAAGATACCTTTAAGACCCAATAATCCAATTTCTTCATTTTATAGATGAGGAAATAGAAGCCCAGAGAGGTTAAATGAATTTCCCAAGGCCATTAAGGCAGGATTTGAACTCAAGACCTGTGACTGCATAGTTAATATTCTTTACACTGGAAATAATTAAAGGCTGAAAAAGATTCTAAGAGGTAGTGATGAGGAGGAACTATTCTAGACATGGGTAGACACTTTTGTAAAATTCCAGAGACAGGAAATAAGAATTTATCCCCTGCTCAAGTCTCAGAATTATTTTCAAAAAAAAACAAGACAAAGAAACAGAAAGCTTAATATTGGCTGTGGCAAATCATTAAATATATATGAATTTGAGATGGCCAGCAGGACAGTTTTTACACGCAATTTTCTGTTTATTTTACTTAAGCCTTTGATTATGTTTAAACATAGCTTACATTTATGAAAATAGCATTACTCTTTTTGGGTCATTTGCACATTCACTGAGGTTATCTTTCTATATTCTATTGGAATATCCAATGGCCATACCAGTGAAAGGCAAGTTTTGGCAGATTCTATGATGGCAAAAAGGTCACCATTTGAAGAACTCTATGTCTTTTGATTGAGGACCAGTTTAGCACAGTGCCTGGCATGTAGTAAACATTTAGTAAATATTTGTTGATTGGAGTTTTACAACAGTTCATTACCAGGATGACTATGGGGTGGTGGTTGTTATAGTGATCATAATTATTATTTTCCCAAAGCAACTATCAAAGATTGTACCTCTACCAAATGATTGAGGGCTCTCATTCTTACCCAATCCTAGATCCATTTACACATAGCTCCTTGAGAGCAGGAATTATGTCATTTTTTCATCTTTCTTTCCATAAGGCTTTCTATGTGGTATGCACTTAAATAAATCCTTCTTCAGTTAAAATTTTATTTTTTTTCACATTTTACTTGAGAACTTTGAGAAAAAAATTTCACATTTTATTTGAGATTGAATAATTACGTAGTTATTCAACTTTGTTTTTGGAACTTAATGAATTAAGAAATTATCTATGGGGTTTACAGTCTAAAATTTGGAAATTTTACTTAATGTAAGCCAATTCAGCAGGCATTTATGATAAATATTAAGCATCAGTATGATCTATTAAAATTACTTCATAACCATTTACATTCAATAAATGAAATTCAAAACATAAATATAGTGACTTTTCAGTCAATTCTCATAAATCATTATTAGAATTTTCAGTCTTTTCACTTTCTTTCATTTTTCCTTTGAAGGGGTAGGTGGTGTATACTCTTCTCTGCATTCAGATTTTTTCCCCTTTTTATATCATTTCCAAAAGATTTTTTTGTATTTATGAAACTTCTTAATATTAACATTAGTTCCTTAGTTTATTGTACCATAATTTACTTAATTGTTCCATCACTATTGCATATTTTAATTGTTTCCAGGTTTTAAAAATTATACATAGTACTGCTCTGAAAATCTATTGGACAGCTTTATTGTCATTGTTGTTTTCAACAATACTTTCAGAGTAGATTTCCCTAAATCAAATGTTTGTGTTAAAGAGTTTGATTTTTTGGTAACTTTTGTAGCATCATATCAGGTGGTTCCAGAGAGAATCTACAAATGCAATTACACCCATGACGAATGAGGATATCATTTTTAGAGGCTGAATTTTGCATACATTGTTCTTTAGGCTATCTAACACCGGCAGATTAGGAAAATAAAAATGGTTTCTTATTTTTGTACTGACAAAGTTAAGGAACTCACAAAATGAGATACTGTCTAAAGTAAAAAGTTGCTCAGCACTTCTGTACCTGACTGGGTAAAAGACCTTGTGTAACTGAGTGGCATAGAATTAGTATGCCACTATCTGATTAATGTGGTAAGGAAATCACTCTGTATACTGAATTACTAGGCAGCAGAACATGAGGAACTCACTCATTTACTTTCATTCTGATGACTTTCTGGCTAAATGAAATTTAAGAAAATTATTTCAAATAAGTAATCACATTTTGAATGCCATGCATTTGGTCTGAAGGCCATCCATGAAATTACAATTTTTAGATTGAATTAAAGCAGGTCATTTCCTTCTCACATTAGCATCTTCATCAGCAGGCAGAGTAAATGTGTGCTGACGGCCTTCCCCTGTCTTTGTTCACGATGGTAATTTATCAGAATGTTCACTTATCACTCTGTGAAATAAAATAAAACCTTCCCCTCCAAATCACAGGGTGTGATTGACTCATTGGTGTCAAGAGTATATATTGGCCAGAGAATAATAATCTGTAAAAAAAAAAAATGAAAGGAAGTGGAGAGTAAATAGACCATTTAAATTATAAAATAATAACAAAGGCAGGCTAGTCGATTATACTTCAAGAAATCAGAGACTACTAAATACCCTTAGATTTGTCTTGTGACAAGAATAGTGATGGAAATAGAAAATAGCATAGACACCATTAACATGGCAATAAAAATATCAATAAAGTATAACTCACTTTATACAATACATATGTTCCTGCAAAGTTGCATGCAAATTGAATTTTGGTAAAGAAATCAGGTGTTAATGCTCCAGGCAAGTTGACTATTTCAGGGAAAACTAGCAAGAATCCATTGGAAAGGTGGAAAGGGAAAGTGCAACCACTAACCTCTGATGTATAAAAATGGATTTTCATATATCTTTTTCCCTTAAAGCAAGGAACATCTGTAATAGGAGAACATTAATTATAACTATAGTTAGGGTTAGGAGAGAATAAAAAGATGAGGGGAAATTTTGCTAATCTGATCCTTAAAATTCATGGAGAATGGCTTCCCATTCAGGCTGGCCGTAAATAAAATTGGGAGACAGCAAGGATGTACTTTTCATCTCCTTGTAGCCTTGTTCCATCAAGCACCTCAGGATTATCTACTCAAATGACATTTTTCAGGATACTTTTCATCATGTGACATACCAAATGTATGGTCCCAACTGTCAAAGTATTCCCACCCCCAATTTCTTTTTGTCCTTTGGTGTGTACCTTTGAAATATACATTTTTAAAGATTTATTTTTTTATTAAAAATTTTATTTTTATTACACCTTTATCACACCTTTATTAAAATGTGAACAACTCAGTGGCACAGTGAATGGGTTTGGAATCAGAAAGACCCTTTTTCCTGAATTCAGATACCGTTTTCCTGTCTTTAGATACTTAGCAGATCCTTTTTTTTTAAGGGTAACAAACAAGTTATTGCATCATGTATATATTACAATTTTATTTTAATCACACAAATGAAAAGTTGGCATGTAGGAAATTTAAATGAAACAGTATGGTAAAAATAGCAGAGAACAAACTGAAAAATAAAATCCAAAAAGGAGGTACCCTTAAAGCATGAAATCATTTAGGCCTATTTGCTTCAATTTCCTCATCTGTAAAATGAACTGGAGGAGAAAATATACTTGATTTTAGCCAAAAGGCTGAGAAGCGATGGAGGAGGAATTAGCAAACCACTCCAGTATCTTTTTCAACAAACCCCAAGAGGTGTCAAGAAGAGCTGGACACAACTGAAAAATGACAAAATGACAACAAATGTGGAACTGATAGGACAAAAAGGTTGAAAAACATTTTGTAGTGCCAGCTAAAAAAACATTAGCTTTGTAGTCAACTTCTACTATTACTGGAGATCTAGGGAAAAAAAAAGTTCTTACCAAAAGAATCCTCATTTTCAAAAGCTTCATCAAGAGAAATGGACATTGTTTTATTATTGGAAATGATACCTAAGAAGATGAAATATCCATCTGCTTAGCCTTCATTCCATAAGCTCCACTGGGTCATTTCATATGATATTGCTGAAATCTTCAGTAGATTTTCCCTCATGTTAGGACATGATTAGGAAATTTATATATATATATATATATATATATACATATATATATATATATATATATATATTTAGCATAGTGTTTAACACTCAAAGTATTTAATAAATACTTTTCAATCATCTATTCATTGATGACTTGCCTCTGATCCTTACTACCCTGGTGACCTTGGGAAAGTATTTAGCCTCTCCAGGTTTCAGTTTCTTTACCTGTAAGATGAAAGTGTTGGATTAGATGTCCTCAAAAGTCCTGTCCAAGTTATCCTATAATTTTTTTGTAAGTTTCCCTATTTCATCTTCCATTCCCCCATCTTTGTTCAGGCCATTCCCCTCATGATTTATGAGTTTCTTCCCACCTCTGCCTCTTAAAATCCTTAGATTCCTTCAAGTTCTAGCTCAACTAATTTCTCCTACAATAGACCTTTCCTAATCCTCTTGTCTGTTCTTCTGGAAGCTTCTGTATATATTTGAAAGTAATGTCTTAGAGAGAAGAGATTTATTTGCACAGAACTTGTCACACATTAAGGATTTAATAAATGCTTTGTTGATTGCTCTGCACCTGATTGATTAGGTATTTATCTATGCACATCTTGTTTTCCTGCAATAGAATGTAAGTTCTTGAAGGCAAGGATTATTCTGCTTTTTGTTTTTGTATATCTAGCACCTAGCAGCGTTTCAGACACAGTGTGGGCTTTTAAGAAATGTTGTCCAGTGGATAAATGAATGATTCTACATCATTTGCACAAAAGAAGATTAACTGCAGGTACTCCACAATGGCCACTGATACTCTAGAGAGTTAAAAGCAAAGATTTCTAAGATCATTCTCTCATACAATCACTTTCATTAGTTGATAGAAATATCTTGAAGAACCTTAGATGACATTAAAAAAATAACTCTTCTATCTTGTACTTAATATGAAGTATGAGTTCTAAGGCAGAAAGGCAATAAGGGCAGGCTAAGTGACTTTCCCAGGGTCTCACAGGTAGGCAATATCTGAGGGTAGATTTGAATCCATAAGGTCCTGTTTCTAAACCTGGTTCTCTATCAACTTAGCACCTAGCTGCCCAACTGCTCAACTTGGATAGCATTTAAAGAAGCACTTAATCTGCTACCAGTTTACTGTTCCAGTACTTCTCTTCAAAGTAAATCTTCAGGACCTCCTTAGCTATCACTACTTTTCTTCCTTCCTTGCTGCCCATCTAACTTCAACTGTGAATTTAAAAAAAGAAGCTGTCTATATTTGTTGTCTTCCTTTCCCCTTCTCCCATTGATTCTTCAGTGCTTTAGAGCATAGCTTCCCACCTCATTGTTCAACTGAAACTGCTATTTTCAAAGTTACCAAGCATCACTTAATTGCCAAACCTGCTGGTCTTTTCTCAGTCCTTGTCCTTATCCTTCATAACTTACCTGAAGCATTTGATACTATTCTCTCCTCTTGGAAATCCTCTTCTTTCTGAGATTTGTTGACAGTGCTCTCTTCTTTTGATCTCTGTATCTTTGACATGTAGCACCTAAATACGATAGGAACTTAATATGAATGTATGCAGAGCAGAAATAAATTGAAACAGAATATATGTAACATTCTGGAAATATAAGAAGATCCTGACTTTTCTCACTGCTCATGGTCAGGTGGCATTTACGCTTATAACAGAGAGAATTTCTGATCAGAGAATCCCTGCTTTTTCAGTTCTGTCAACAGAATGAAGAAATGTCTATTTTTAAGAAGAAACAGTAGGGTATGACTTCTGAGGATTCTGAAACACGAGTCATGCTGCTAGGGTTCTTTAAGTAAGGATGAGCACCAATATTTCTAGTTGGAGTTACATGAAAATACCCTTTCAATCACAAAAAGCATTTATTAAATATATGCTATGAATTAGGCACTCTGCTAGCTAGGCTTTGGGGATACAAACAAGATGAATGAAGCACCTCTTATTTACTAAAAACTTGCAATCTCATGTGAGAGAAAACATGATAAAGAAAATATGGAAAATTTTCCCCTCTGATCAGAAGACAGCATCTTATACCAGTGAACTTTTGCCACCGACTATGCCAAAAGTCAAGGTACAGTTACCTTCTACTGGTATGAGAAGTTGGTCCATCCAGTCCTTCAAATAAAGATTGGAAAGCAGTAGTGTCTGAAATCAATTTTGTGTTTAGGGGAAGACTATAATAATTCATTTGATACGATGTTAGAAAATGGATGAATATCTGCCAACATCCCTTCCATGTGTGCATATGTATGTGTGTATGTGTCTGTTGGAAATTTTCTATGCCTATACATTTCAAAACTAGGTGTATTTCAAAGAAAATCTAATATGTTCACTTCCAATTGATTTGCAACAAATTTATCAAGTTGTTAAGTACTTCAGCATTCAAGAAGTTGGAACAGACTTTTTAAAGGTCATCATTTATGGAATAAAGGAATGCTTATGGAACAAGAAATACATTTTGTTAGAAGAAATGTGAAAGCAATCTAAATGGGGAAAAATAAAGACTTTTCTTTTTCTTTTTTTTTTCTTTTGTAATTGGATTATCAACCCTTTGGAATGTCTATCCAGAGTCAATTCAAGTAAAACCTGAGTAACTGAACACAAAAATGACTCAGATTCGCTATGCCAAGAAGGCTCAGTTAGGGAAAGTTGCTGCTTTGAAATCAGGGTTAACAACCCAGGCTCCACATCTCTCCTACCTTACCTCCACCTCTTAGAGACAGTAGAACTTCTGTAAAACTCATTTTAAGGGCCAGCACCTGCAAGAAACCTTTTTTTATTTTTATTTTTTGGATTTCCTCAGTTGATACTTTTTTTTTCCATATGTGTGTATATGTTGCTTCTTCCCAATAAGTGCCTAGATCAGTGATGGCAAGCCTTTTAGAGACTGAGTGCCCAAACCATACCCTCACACAGCATGTGTGAGTTTCTCCCTTTTTCTAGACAAGGGAGGGAGGAAGCACTCCCACTGAGCTGCTGGGCAGAGGGGTGGGTGAAGTGAAAAATGTCCTCAGGCATGGTAGAGAGGGGAGGGGAGCCGTCCTCTTCTGTATAAGTGTGACAGATTCATCACCCATGGTCCTACTGGATCACTGTTTCATTTTTATTTTTATCTCCAGTCTCTAACATAATGTCTGATATACTATAGGTATATAATAAATGCTTGACTCACAGAATTTTAGAATTGTAAAGAAACCTGAGAGGCTATCTAGTCCAACTAAAAACAATAACTCTCCCCATGATATAACTAATGAATGGTCATCTAGCCTGTCCTGGAAGACCTACAGTAATGGAGAGTCCATTATCTTCCATGGCAATCCATTTTATTTTTGTATACCTTATTGGTTAAATAGTTGTTTCTAATTCATTAAAATATGCTTTTTGAATAGTTTTTTTTTTCCTTTGAGAGGGAGAGGGAAAATGTTTGTTGTTGTTGGTTTTTGGAAGACCTGTTATTTCACTAGTGTTGGAAACCACCATCTGCTAATTCAGATTAGCAGGTTGTCTTTGAATTAACATCTTAGAGAATTACCTGGAGAACTGAAAGATGTAGTAGATTGCTAGAGCTAGTAAAGGGTCAGAGTCGGTACTTGAACTCAGGTTTTGACTCAAAGCCTGACCTTTTATCTAGTATGCCATTTGGTTTCTTTGAATATGTTTCTTGAAAATTATTCTTATAATTAAAGCTTATTTAATACTCGTATTTCAAACCATAATCTTTTCTACATAAATAATGCATGTGTGAATATATGTGTCTTGAATATATTAAAATGATCACACAATATGAACAGGAAAAAATAATATGAACGCCCAGAAAGGATAGATCAGCTTCATTTTTGGTCCCTTACTCCTATCTTCAACAAAGTCACAAGCCTTGTGGACTTTTCCTTTATTATCTCTTCTAAATCTGCTCTTCTTTGGCAGACTTCTATGGCTTTAACCCCGTATTATTGCAATAGCCTTCTCAGTCAGTTTTGCATATCTTTTTTATTTCCAAATCATCACCAAGTCAACTAGTATTTGTTAAGCACCTACTATATTCCAGGTACTGAGCCAAGTATTGGGGATAAGTAGAAAGCCAAAACAGATCTTCTGATGTCAAGAAATTCACCTTCTAATGGAGGAAACAACAAATAAATAAGTCAGGATATGCAAGATGTAGATGCAGTAGATGAAGGCTGAGGAGATGGGGAAGTGCTGTATGCAGAGGGTGAACTAGGAGCTTTTTGCTGAATCTTGAAGGAAGCAGGAAACTAAGAGGCAGCAAAGAAGGGACAGAAAATCCAAGGAAATAGCAAAGCAGAGGGAGGGGAGAGAGGCTTCATGATCAGGGGACTGCCAGAGAGTTGGTGTAGTTCTATTAGAGACTACATTTGTGGTGCTAGTGCTGATTTGAACTCAGGGGGATGAGTCTTCCGTGGGGAGAAGTAGGTCAGGCATAAGAAGTGTGGAAAGGGAGCAAGGGGCCAGGTTATAAATAGTTTTAATTGTATGCAAGTGCTCTTTGGTCTTGGAGGTTGCCGGGAGTCTGTGGGCATGTTGGAGGTGGGAACAGTGGGAAAGATATGATCAGAACTTTACTTTAGGAAAATCCAGTGCAGGATAGATTAGAGTGGGATGAGTTTTCAAGGAGGGAGATCAGATAGAAGGCAATTAGGAAGTGGCAGTTAGGTGGCTCAGTGGATGGAAAGTCACACTCTAAGGACTGGAGTTCCTGGCTTCTAATATGGCCTCAGATTCTTCCCAACTGCATGACCCTGGACAAGTCACTTAACCCCCATTACCTAACACTTGCCATTCTTCTGCCTATTCTTCTGTCTTGTAACCAATATACTGGATTGATTCTAAGCAAGAAGGTTAGAGTTTAAGGGAAAAATATAAAAAGAGAGATAGCTAGGAAGTCATAGTCTAGGTGAGAGGGGTTAGGAGCCTGGACTAACTAAGGGAGTCTGATTAGAGAAAAGAAAATAAACAAGAAAAAGATAGATTTTTCAAGTACAGAGTCAAGAACAACAGGGAATTTACAAACCTGAGTAACTAGGCAAATAATGATGCCATAGACTAGTCATGTCAGATAAAAATGGAGGCCACTAAAACACACCTAAGAGTCCCTGTGGGCCACATATTGACTTAGAAAACGGCATTTTAATTTTATCTGTGTCTTATTGTTAGAACTTTGGACCTAAAGTCAGGAAGACTCATCATCCTTCAGAGTTCAAATCTATCCTCAGATATTTACTAGCTGGGTAACCCTGGGCAAGGCACTTTACCTGTTTGCCTCAGTTTCCTCATCTGTAAAATGATCTGTAGAAAGAAGTGGCAAAACACTCCAGTATTTTTTCTATGAAAACTCCAAATGTTTCTGGAAGAGGTGCTTGCCTCAATTTCCTCATCTGCAAAATGAGCTGGAGAAAGAAATAGCAAACCACTTTAGGATTTTTGCTATGAAAACCTCAAAAGGGGTCACAAACAGCTAAACACAATAGGAAAATGAGTAAACAACAGCATCTTTTAGTGTATTTCAGTTTAATTTGTAAAATGTTTCCCAATGACATTTTCATCTGGTTTGGACTGTACTGGGGATTGTGGTGAGACACATGACCTCTCCAGGTGGGGGGTTTGCTACATCTGCCTGAGACAGTAATAGAGATGGGAAGTGGGGAGAATTGTGTCGGAGAAGATAAGGAATTCTGTGTTGGATTCTTGGGTTGAAAGAATTGCCACATTGATCACAATAAACGTTGCTTTCATGCTATGACTGTCCTCATCACTGCCTCCTTATTGTTACCGACATGCCTGATGATGTTTTGGGAGTCAGATTGCTTGCTTTTGACCCCTGTTTTTTTGGGTTTTATAGGGGCTGTTCTAGTATAGATGAAGAAATGAATGAAAACTTTACTGTTTAAAAACGATGTCCAGTGTACATTGCACAATTTAGGAATTCATTTGAGTTGTCGAACTCCTTTTTTAAAATGTAAATTCCCCTTGGGAGGGTTGAGTCTATCATTTATTCACATGGCAGTGTAAATTACATCAATTAGATAATCAGATCACTTCCCTCCTGGCTGAAATTAGCCTTAATGAAAGAAAAAGGAGTTTTGATTTCATGTGTGTTGGGGTGAGAGATAGAGAAGTAATTTTGGGAAGATGGTGTGGGGGAGGGAAGAGAATAACATTTTGTATAGTGACTACTCTGTGCCAGGCTCTATATTAAGCACTTTGAAAATATTTTCTCTTTTGAATATTGCAGCAAACCTACCTTGCCCCAATTTATAGATGAAGAAACTGAGGTAAATAAAGGTTAGGTGACTTGCCTAGGGTCACATAGATAGCAAATAACTGAGTCTAGGTTTAAAATCATGTCTTCCTGATTCTAGGCCCATTGATCCAGTAGAGGAGAGTTCACATGAACAGGGAAACACAGAGATAGAATGTATATGGTTGGAGAACCAGACAATAATACCCCTATGAAGTTTGTTGTTGTTCAGGAATTTTTAGTCCTGCCTGACTCTTTGTGTCTCTTTGGGGTTTTCATGGTAAAGATACTGAAGTGGTTTGTCAGATCCTTCTCCAGCTCATTTTTCAGATAAGAAAACTGAGGCAAATATGGTTAAGTGACTTGCCCACGACCACACAATTAATAAGTGTCTGAGACTGCATTTGAACTTGGGAAAATGAGTTTTCTTGACTCCAGTCCTGGCACTCTATCTACTGTACCACCTACCTACCCTAACAGGGTAGTAGTATCAATAGTATTATCCGCAATTTTACAGATAAGGAAATGAAAACTGAGCAACAACAGATTATTCACTTTTCACTTTCCAGATTAGCCCCCATTCTTCAGCTGCTTCTCCATCTGCTCCTTAGCTCCCTTCTTCCATTGGTGAATTCCTAATAAAACCATTTTTTTGAAAAAGAACCAAGATCAAGCATATTTCTCTCTGGACTTTGTAATCATCATCCCTGGACTTTGTAATCATCATCCCATCACCATCCAACCACTTTTCAGCTTCCTTTTATGTGCTATTCTATTTCTATAGAATGTCAACTCCTGGAGGGCTGGGACTCTTTTTTCTTTTTTCCTTCTATTTTTACCCTCAGGACTTGGTACATTACCTGACATAGAGTAATCCTTTAATAGATGTTTGTTGACTGGACTTGAATTCTTTGCATATTCCAAAGCAGATCATAGAAAGTCCTATAAATGTAGACATTATTGAGTAAATATTTGTTGAATTTTCTTTATTTGACGATTGTAGGACTAGAGAGAGAAATGTGATTCTGACTACATGGGTTCTTTGTTCTGAGAACATAGTTCACCTAGGCAGAGTGCTCTATGATTATTTTATGCCCTAGCATCAGCAAAGGCTCCTTTAATGGCTCCTGACCTCTGTTTTTGGGAGATAATGAAGGCCCCTTGCTGAGACTGAGACGTGACTTTAGTCATATTGTATAATTAGACAATTTGGACTCCATCTCCCAGAATTCTTTTCTTGTCCCAAGAATCCTTTTCCCTTAGTTCACGTTTACATTTGTTACCTGTGTATATAGTTGGATGTTTTTCCCTGCCCTCTCTCTCTTTTTCAACTGCACAGCTGTAAAAGTGAGTTTTCTTTACTGAGGTTTTTCTTCCCCTGCTTCAAGTTTTATTATTAATAAATCATAAAAATATAATATTGGATATTAATTTTTAAAATCTACATTATCAGTGACATACTTAAAAGTCAATTCTTGGGGGTTCAGTGGGGGAGAATCTTATGCAGATAACAAATATCATCCATTTTGAATTGATTCCCATTAACTTCTATTTCAAAATGGGGGATTTTCTGACTTTGTCAACAGATTCTTGGTGCTGAAACCTGTTTGATGGGTTATTCAATGAATAAAGATTGAAAACATCCCAAGACTAACCACTTGTCCTTTCCCATAGTAATATCTTACTTAGCCTGTCACGGAGCTTTGCAAAGGAAGTGTACTCAATGAAGACTTGTTCAACTGAATGGAAAAACTTCAAATAGTTGACTGGATTTTTCACTTTTCATCCAGATGTTTTCTTGTATACACAGCTCTTTTAGTCAAAGATAGAGAGGGGACTCATTAGCACATTTGTTCCCAGATTGGGCCTGATTACACTGCTACTTTCATGAGGGATCGTCAACGAGCTCTCTTCAGCATAGAATCCCCCATTATCAATTTATATTGGCATAGAAGTTTGTTATATGGCATGTTGAGGAAGTGGAAGTGTTGGTTAGCTAGAAATTATAGTTAATTAAGAGTTAATTCAAGTTGTCTCAATTTGTCTCTTTCCTTTCTTCCCCCTCCTCTCCTTTCTAAGATCCAGTTGTGAATGGGGCAGTGTTGCACAGTGATAAGAATTATGAATTTGGAGTTAGAGAACTTGAGTTTAAATCTCAGTGTAGTTACTTGACCACCGCTTGACCTTGGAGAAGTCACCCTTGGTCTCAGTTGCAAAATGAGAAGGTTGGAATAAATAATCCTTGAGGCTCTTAGTAGAAGTGACCCTATGAAAGAGCATGAGAGTTGACTCATAAGATACTACCTCTTGGGAAAGACCAACTCTGGGTGTTTACCACAATATTTGCAATCCCCTCTTAAAAGAAAACTTGAAGGAAGCACTTATTACACATAGGTAGGTAACAAGCATTTATTAAGGACTTACTATGACCTGTCACAGTGTTAGGTGCTGGGATACACTAAGAAGCAAAAAAAGTAAGACAGTCTCTGACCCCCAAAGACCTTACATTCCAATGAAAGAAGACAACATAGAAGAGGGGGGCAATAAGGGCTGCCCAGGCAGCGGGTTAGGGCAAAGTCTTAGCGTCAGACACACAAGTGGGAAGGGAATGAAGCATAGGCATTCCAGGCCTGTACACATCATGAAGTCCCTGAAATGAAATTACCAATGAGAGAGGAGGCTGACATGGCAGAAGGATGCTGCTGCAGGGTGTAAAGATCCTAGCCACTGAACAGAGTTCCTCAGAGGAATGCCCTTCCCTCATCTTTGACTCTTTTCAAATTTGCCTCTTCCTGTATTGTTCTTCTGGGCTTGAGAGCTCATTTTGTTCTTTTCTCCATCTCTTACTCACAAGTGGATCAACTAACAGTTCAGGAATTCTCAACATTTTCGTGATGGCTGCTCTGCCATTTGGTACTCTGTCACCAACCTTGATGTAGAATTATGTCTGGGAGTTCTCTCTTACCTCTTCTCTCAGACATTTCTTTTCCTTTTCTACACTTTATAGCTGACTCTGACCATGCCAACCAATCTCTAATCTCTTTTTAACTTCATGTCACCTAATGACATTTGTATGAAAATCTTCTCCCTTTCCCCCTCCATTGTTCTCTCTCTCTGAATAAACTAAAAGAAGAGGATGATGATAGTCATAGAAAATACAGAGACCTCTTGACATGGAACAGAACTGTACTATTTTGCAAATGAAGAAATTGAGCTTTAGAGGCACTGACTAAAGTGTCCAAAGTCACAGAGCTCAGTAACAAACAGAATAGGGGTTCAAAACCACTTCTTTGCCCCCAATTCAATACTTTTCCCATTGTTTCATGTACAATGTTGAGCCAGAGAAGTTAAGTCTCTTTAGGAAGGAGAAGGTGGAACTTCAATTTATTCTGGAGGATGAATGAAATATGGATGAGAGAAGCAGGACAGGCATACCCGTTAAGGTAAGCTAATGACCCCAGTGAAGGGACAAAGATGAGAAGTAAATTCCATTTATAAGCAGATGGTGAGTATGAGATCAAAGAGACTGTTTAGGCTGGAAGCTAATGGGAAATGAGATTATAAATTTAGAGCTGGAGAGAACTTGGAGGTCATTGTGGAGTTCTATTCTCTCTTTTTATTGATGAAGAAACTGGGGCACCAAACTGTTCACTGAATTTCCTAGATTCAGAAATGCAATAAGTATTTTGAGTAGGAAGCTAACTCATGTCTTAGCATTGAATCTGGTACATAGTAAGTGCTTAATAAATATTGATTATCCTCCTGACTCCATGTACAGTGCCCTATTCATGACAGCATTTTGTATCTCAACTTAGTAGACAAAGTGGTGAGAGGAGATAAAGCATCCTGAAAGACTGCATAGACATTTTGAATTTGATTGTGTGAGATGAAGGCTAGATAGTTTCTTTGTGAGAAATACTGTTTTTACTTCCTTTCATTAATTAATTAATTAAATAATAATTTTCCATGGTTACATGATTCATGATCTTTCCCTCCCCTCTTCGCTCCCTGCTCCCTGAGCTGACAAGCAATTCCACTGGGTGGTCCTTCCTTTCAAAGAGGATCAATAGCATCACAAGGTAAGCTGGATTTAAATGAGGCAGACTTGCACAAAGTCTTCTGTCTTACTCTCTCAGAGTCATAAAAGTCTGGTGGCAAGACAATAGCCAGGCAAACTTGGGATGATCTAACAGTGGGTGACCTTGGCATCTTGGATGGCTGACCATGCTGTAAATGCTTCATAGCATCTTCTTCAGCCACCTTCATTGCCATTGCAACAAATTGTTCTTATGATCCCATTACCCTGAAAGGAGTCTCCCAAAACCTGAGGTGAACATCCCTTTAATGCACTGATGGGTTTGTCTGTCTGCCTAGATGGTTTGAGATGGCTAGTACTTCTTGTATGAGAGCTTGCTGAACTCTTTTTAAGGTTGCTTATCCACCTTTGGTGTCCACTTGTCACCCAACTCTTACTTGTGGCTCTAAGAAGCTGTACCATGTGCATCCCTGTAATACTGCTTTATGGGATATGAATGGAAGTTCAGCTATTGTGGAGATGGAAAAGTCCAATAGTCCTCATAGTAAGGCACATAGGGTCTATAGATTTCCTAAGAAGAACAGATGACATGACTAGGGAAATATAAGGAATAGAGAAAAAATGGAGGATCAGACTTAGAGGACCTGAGGAGGCAGTAGAAGGGGTAGATGGTATGGCCCTATGTTCCTTCCTGTAGCTGGAAGACATAACTCTGTCCTCTCCTATTAAGTATGGACCCTAGAAAGAGTGAGATCAGTTAAACTACTAACAGTTTGACAAAAGATTATAATCCCCCCCCATAATAACTTATAAACACTCACTGCCTATTAAAATGTAGTTACATATCATAAGAAGTGATGAATGGATCCACACCAACAAAATCTCTTATTACTGAATTTTTGAAGTAAGAATCCTGTAGTTCTCTTGCTATCTCCTGATGGAATGACCTAGGACAAATCAGGTTGGTTCTCTGGGCCTCAGTTTCCTAATTTGAAAAATATAATAATTAATTGTAAAAAGCATTTATCAAACAAGTACAGCGTGACTGATTTTCTTCTAGATATTGGAATACAGAAACACACAGTAATTGATTTCTGCTCTTTAGGAGCTTTCATTCTTCTGGGTATGGGGCATAGATGGATCAATCAGTCAATCAATAAATATGCATTTAGTAAATACCTACTATATGCTAGGCACTGAATTAGGAGAAGGGAATATAAATATAAAAATGAAATAGTCATTTTCTTTAAGGAAATTATTATATTCAATGAGTGGAGATAAGACATGCATATTAAAATATATAAATATATTTATATGACTATTTACATGTAAAATGTATACAAAAACAAGCACAATAAACTCAAAGGTTTCCAGGAAAGGGGGATGAGCCAGGAACTGGTGTAATGAAGCAATAGGAAGTAACAGATCTGAAGAGTTTTGAAGGATATTAGGATTTGTAAGAAATAAAGATGAGAAAAAGATTAGCACAGTTCTGTACATATTAGGGACTTAATAAATGTTTATTCTCATCTTTCTTTCCTTCCATGACCTAAAATCTATGTCATAATTAATATTATACAGCATAGGATTCAATTAATTTGGTTATGCCTCCAAAAGATTTCAGTTAACATCCAATATTTTTGGGGGGTGTTTTTTAGTTTTAAAAGGCTAAGATTTAGTCTTTCAGTTCACAGGGTGCTTTCAAATTCTCTCCCTGAGAGAGTTAGACTGACTGGAAATAGGGCTGCCCCTTTCAGTATACTTGGCTTTATCTAGAAGACAGATCTGAGGGGACACTTTGGACCTAGTGTTAGATTATTTATGGGAAACACACATTTATTTTTGCTGCAATATCTACTGTCATTTCCCACACTGAAGACCCAGGTTCTGAAATCTGTAGTGTTTTTGCTTTCTTATCCTTAGCACGGATCAAACTAGGTATTCTATACAGTGAGGACCCTGATTCAAATCCCATATCTGCCAACTATCTTTGTAACTTTGGACAAGCCTTTTTTTAAACCTTCTGAAACTATGTTTCCTCTTCTGTATCGCATAGTAGGGTAGGATACTAAATGATCTCTGAGATTTCCTTCCAGCTCTGTATCTTAGGATAGTATTTAGAAAACTAATTGCTTTTGTATACTATAAAAGATACTGACATTTTGCCTTTCCTCTTCCAATCTCCACTCTCATAAAACAATTGGAGTTTGATTATTTTTAAAAGTATGTTTTCATATAAATATTTACATGTACTCAAGTGCATATAGCATATATACATATATAAATATTTAGAGATGTGGGTAATAAATAATATAGTATTGTCTTTTGCTTTTGAAAGTTGTTTTTCAGGCTTTGTATATATGATTTATTTTTCATATTATTTTAAAACATCTGGGGGGTAGAATTGAGCAAAGAAAAGGATTGAAAATATCTACAGTTGTAAAATTGTGAGTTCTAGCGCTCTTAGAAAGATGCTAACCTGGTAGGAAAAATAACAAAACATACTGATTCTCCCCCTATCCAATTTCAACTTAGTAATTCCAGGGTCAAACTTCTCTACCAATTTGTTTCTGTGTCCCTCTTCTCTCATTTCCCTTCTGCATTATATATACTGATTATTACTTTTCTTCATTGCTTTTTTCCTTCCTGGTTAACTAGCTTGCTTTACATATTCTACTAAGTCCCATATGCTTGGGTATTTCTTTTTTCTCACAGGGATTACACTATAGCTAGCCTTTCATCATAGACATGCCTTGCTATATGCTTCTTCCTAAACCATTGTTAGTTGTGAAAAGTTGAGGAGATGAGCGTTAAAGAGCCTATTTCATTCTCAGGAATAAACCCTTCCAATACCAAGATTTTCATTCTGCAAGGGGAATAACCATTCTTGGCCTCTGATTTCTCATTCTTCTGAATGAATAGAACTTTGTAGCACTTTATATCTTTATGACATTCTATTTTGTATTAGGATTATTTTCTCCTTTCTTCCTTCCTTCTTCCTCCCTTCCTTCTTCCTCCCTCCCCCTTCATCCCTTTCTTTCTTTCTTTCTTTCTTTCTTTCTTTCTTTCTTTCTTTCTTTCTTTCTTTCTTTCTTTCTTTCTTTCTTTCTTTCTTTCTTTCTTTCTTTCTTTCTTTCTTTCTTTCTTTCTTTCTTTCTTTCTTTCTTTCTTTCTTTCTTTCTTTCTTTCTTTCTTTCTTTCTTTCTTTCTTTCTTTCTTTCTTTCTTTCTTTCTTTCTTTCTTCCTTCCTTCCTTCCTTCCTTTTCTTTCTTTCTTTCTTTCTTTCTTTCTTTCTTTCTTTCTTTCTTTCTTTCTTTCTTTCTTTCTTTCTTTCTTTCTTTCTTTCTTTCTTTCTTTCTTTCTTTCTTTCTTTCTTTCTTTCTTTCTTTCTTTCTTTCTTTCTTTCTTTCTTTCTTTCTTTCTTTCTTTCTTTCTTTCTTTCTTTCTTCCTTCCTTCCTTCCTTCCTTCCTTCCTTCCTTCCTTCCTTCCTGTCTGCCTGCCTGTCAAATAATAGTCAAACATTTTACAGAGATTTAGGATTCTCAGACAACTAAAATATATATTATCTTATTTGATTCTCAAAAAAACAATTGTGATAGTTACTATTGTCATTCATCTCCATTTTATATATCGGGAAACTGAGACAGAACCATTAAGTCCAGGATTACTCAACTAGTAAGACTCCATGGAAGGGTTTGAATGCAAGCCTTCTTGACTCCAGGTTCAGTGCTCTTTCTACTATTCCACACTGTCTTTGTTGAAAACTTATGGAAAGTCATGGACACTAGCCTCCTAGTATGAACGCACATGGATGAGTTGTGATCTGCTTCTTTGGAGTGAATATATGACTCTTCCTGCTGGGGGCAGAGTATAGGGAAGATAAAAGCTTTAGAGAATCAAAGTCAAAGACCTCTTTCTGGTTCTTAAAGTCCTTCATCACCAAGTTCCTATGATTGTGCCTCTGTTTGTTCCATACCACTCTTCTTCCTTTAGTCACTTTATCATCCAACTCAATTGACAAGATGCAAAAAAAAAGTTTGGTATAAAGTTGAAGTGGGAATATTTTTATTTCATTGGGAGATCACATGAAGCTTCTCCAAATAAGGCAACATTTGAGTGTGTTTAAAAGGATGGGCTGTAATTCAGCAGATTGAAGGCAGAGTGTTCTGAGCCTAGTAAACTTTCCTATTCATTTATAATATGACTACCATACTTTAATCAACCAGGCTTCCAAACTTGGGATCATCCCCGACTCCTCACATTCATTTGTCACAGATATCACTCCACTGATGGCTAATCATTCCCTCAGCAACATCTCTCAGATCTACTCCTTACCCTCATTCCCATAGATGCCATTCTAGTTTGGCTCCTTCTCACTTCTCATTTGGAGTGTTCTATGGTTCTCCTAATTGGTTTCTCTTTCTCATGTCTTTCCTTATTCCAATCCATCCTTTATACCAATTCCAAAATTATTTTCCTAAAAGGTTGATTTAACTAGGTTTAGATCCTACTCCATAAACTCCAGTAGTTCCCTATTATCTCTAACATCTTGTGCAATCTCTTCTTTTGACATTTAAAGTTCTTATTTACAATATGGCCCTTTTATATCTCTCTACTTTTCTTACTCATCATTCCCTTTTTTTTTTAAACCTTACCTTCATCTTTAGAATCAATACTGTGCATTGGTTCCAAGGCAGAAGAGTGGTAAGAGCTAGGCAATGGGGGTTAAGTGACTCACCCATGGTCACACAGTTAAAAAGTGTCTGGGGCCATATTTGAACCCAGAACCTTTTGTCTCTAGGCCTGACTCTCAGTCCACCGAGCTATCCGTCATTCCTCTTGACACACTCTAAAGTCCAGCCATATGGACCTACTTGTTTTCCTCATTCATCATGCCCTGTTTCTCGTCTCTGTATACTGGCTGACCCCTTTACCTGAAATTTCCTCCCTTTTCAATTCAGTTTCTTAGGATCTCTGACTTCCTTAAGGAATTGGGCCAACTACTATTTTCTACAAAAGCCTCCTTCTACCTCCCCATCCTAAATACTAGAGCTTCTCCTTTTAACTGAACAACAGCTCATTCTAAGGTTGCCTTCTGTCTGATGTCTATATATTATGAAGCTCTTTACACATATCTTGCTGTTTAGTTGTTTTTCAGTTGTGTCCAACTCTTCATGACCCCATCTGGGGTTTTCTTGGCAAAGATACTGGAATGATTTGCCATTTCCTTTTACAACTTATTTTATAGATGAAGAAACTGAGTAAAAAAAGGGTTAAGTGACTTACTCAGAGTCACACAGCTAGTAATTATTTGGGATTGGATATGAACTCACGTTTTTCCAGACTCCAAGCTCCACATTCTATCCACTGCACTGCCCATATACATCTTGCATTTCCCATTCAAATGCATTTACTTACCCTTAATTTTTCTTAGTATCCCCAGTTCTTAGCAAAATCCTGGTACATAGTAAGCACTTAATATATGCTTGTCAATTGATCAGTTTATCATCAGGATAGATGTCAATGAGGGCATTTATAAAGGCCAGAAAGTGGTCCAAATTCCCTAGAGCACAGGATAATTCATGAATGTCAGTAATGTAGAGAAAGACCAGAAAGAATGGGGAACTTTGCATGTCAGGCACAGGAGAAATGATTGAACTTCCCAGGCAATTAGCAGCCACTGGAAGTGTTTATCAGAAGAATGACATGACCAGATTGATTTGCTTATCCTCCCACTAGATTGTAAAGATCTTGAAATCCAGGATTGTGTTTTACTGGTCTTTGTGGTCTTCACATCCTCTCCTCCCTTTCTTCCTTCTCCTCCAACTCACAGAGTCCAGCGTGATAACTTACTTATAATAAATGTTTGTTGAATGACCTCCTTGAAGACAAAAAACGATATTCAGGTGTTTTTTTTTTATTCTTCTTTTCATCTTCAAGGCTTAGCAGAGTGTCTGGTACATAGTAGGTGATTAACAAGTACTTATCAATTTATTTTTTAGTTGAAAGCCTGAAACATTCTAACTGCACAGGAAATTTTTCAGAAAACATTTTAATAGCTTTTATTCTCCTTAGGAACTTGGAGTCAAAACAAACATAGAAAAGCAAAATATTCATTGAATTCCTGATTGTTTTGTCTACACTATTCAAGCCTTCTGAATTAGGAGTTAGGAGACCTTTGTTCTACTCCAGGCTTTACCATTAAATCCTTAGGCAATTCTATTCAATTCAACAAAGAGATATTTAGCACCAACCCAGGAAGGAAGTGAACAAGTAAACTAATATTTGAGGTTCTTAGTCATTTTCAGGGAATGGGTTCACAATTTAAATAATTTTCTAAATAATCTGTTATAAGATACTCTATAAAATCAAGGGCTTGGTCCTAGAGTTTTCCCAACTCTCTGGTTCTACATAAACCAAACATTAAAAAAAATCCAATATTAATATTGTATTAGCATCGTCAACATGGAAATCTAGAGATCCCCAGTTTATTTAGTTTGAGGGTAGAAACCCCAGGTTTTGACCTTGGCACAGGAGAGGTTTCCCCCTGAGGGAAGGTCCCTCTTCACCAGACAGTGAACTTCCTGGTAGTTTGGGTGGGAACAGCTAATCCCATCCAATATTAAGCATCCCTTTTGTCCCAATGCTTTCTCCCCCTAGGCTAAGGTCCTTGACCAAGGTGTCCCAGCCCTTGGCTGAGTCTTTCCCTTTTGTGTCCATTGTGGGGCATAGGCCCCTCACTATTATTCCTGTCTGGAACTCTTCATTTTCCTTTCTTGCCATTGTAAAGTCAATCAACTGTCCCTCTAATCCTAAAGCCCCCAGGTCATCTAGAGTGGTATATAGGTTCCCCAAGTTCTTTTGTTCCTTGGAGTCCATCCTGAGTAAGTGGCACTCCCAGGGGCTGGTGACCAGGGTGGCTTGACTCTGTGCAGTCTTGGAAAGCAGCTCTGTTGTCCTATTAGTAGTGCTAACCCCTTTTCCCTTGATTAAAGAGTGATTTTGACTACTTAATAGTTCTGCATTTTTTCTAGTTGACAGCATCATATAAGCTCATCCTAAATGTCATGTTTTCAAAGTTATATTTAGGTTCAATCCAAGCTTCTCTCTATCTAATCTATCTACCATTCATCCATCCATCTATCTATCTATCTATGTCTCTGTCTATCTAGCCATGCTTTTTTTTAAAGCTCTAAATGACTGAATTAAACACAGAATTTCAGAGTTCATCCAAATAAATGTTAATTATTGTATTCAATTCAGTTGTTGATTGGGTAGTTTTATATGTCCCAGCACTTCTATTGGTAGCTGATAAATTTCCTATGACTGTTCCCATGGATTTCCTTAATTTTTATTGTTATTTTGTTTTGTTTTGTTTTTCTTGAGTAGAGAAGGTTGAATAGGCAAAATGAATAAAACATTGGATTTAGAGTCAGGAAGAGTTGAATCCAAATACTTCCTCAGACCTTTACATTCTTTTAGGCCATGACCAAGTCATTTAACCTCTCTGCCTAGGTTTCTTCATTTTAAGAATGAGTATATAAATAACACTTCTCTCACAGATTATTGTGAGGATAAAATGCGATAACATTAGAAATATTTTGCAAATCTTCAAATGCCATAAAATGTTAGTCACTATCATTTTCATTAATCATTACACTTCAGTTGGATTCTAGAACTGACAGTTTCATGGTCCAGACAGAAGCTTGTTGGAAAGGAATAGCTCACATTTCTGTACCTCTTAAAGCTAAGAAAACATTATCCACCCAACAACAATATGAAACAGAAAGAGTTAGCATTATTATTAACATCTTGCATTTTTAAAAAAAGAAACCTAAGCTTAGGGAGATTAATAACTCACACCTATAAAATACATTCTTGAATTTATAAATATAAAAAGGGAAGCTAAGAAAGCTCTGACAATTACCAATCTGTTGAGGGAGGCTTGAGCAGGAAACTGCCGGGCCTTGGAAGTTAATATGTCAAGGTCCCAGCAGCAGGTACCAGATAAGAACTTAGTGGCCATAAATGCTGGCAACATTCCAACAATGGTATGTCCAGATGAGGACTGGGGGGGGGGGTCATACATGCTGGAGGGTATATAATCCCAGTAGTCAGGATCTACGGGGCAACTCTGTGGCTGAGTTTCCCCTGGTGTGTACCAGTTCAATAAATGACCTGCTTGCTAATTGCATTGTCTATTGGTCTTCCGTGGTGGTGGGCAAAAACCTGGACCCTAACACTGTTTGCCTACTTGCCTATCTATACAAAATCTTTAAGGGAGTTATTGATATACAAACTGAAGACATCTTAGCTGGAGATATTAGCAGACTTTTACAAGTATAAGTGCATAGATGGTATAGTGGATAAAATAATAGATTTGGAGTAAGGAAAACCTATGCTAAAATTCTATCTCACATACTTACTAGCTATGTAATCAGGGGCAAGTCTATTAACCATTCTCAGCCTTAATTTCCTCATCTGTAAAGTGAGGATAATAATAGCAATTGTGTCCCAGGGGAAGTTCCTTGCAAACATTAAAATTCTAAACAGTCATCATCATTATCTTTTTATTATCAAAATGGCTTATGTATTTACTATTTCCCAATTGATTGATTAAAAAAAACCTGGAAAGAATTATATGAGATAATGAACAGTGAAATGAATAGAACCAAGAGAACATTATACACAGCCAAAGAACTAATACTGGAAGAATAAACTGAGAATAGTACCTCCAGAGAGGGAACAGAAAGAGAAAACATGAAAGACTTTATTTACATGAACATGTTGGCCTCCATGATGACATCCTATGTGATATGGGGAGAGAGGTGAAGAATTGGGACCCTATGAGACAAGATCTATTACAATATGAAGAAAAGTAAGTTAAACAAATAGGAAACTGATGGCAAACCTTTTAGAGATGGAGTTTTAGGCCCTGACTCTACCCCACCACCTAGACAGAGTGTCATGCCCACTCTCCCCCAGAGATGGAGTGCTGCATGCTGCACCCTGTACCCCAGATCCTTGGATGCCCCCTTACCCCTTACAGGGGAGGGAGGAAGTTCTCCTATTGGTTGCTGGGTGAAGGGATGGATAAAGTGAAAAAATGTCCTTAGCACAGATGAAGACGGGTAGGAGAGTGGTCCAAGAGCTCTGCTCCCCTCCAGCTCTGCCCCTTATGAGACACTCACCCATTGTGCACTCCCCTTGGACTGTTGAGCAAAGGAGTGGGTGATATGAAAAAATGTCTGCAGGTTCAGTGGAGAGGTAGAGGGGAACAACCCTGCCCAAGTACCTCTACCTTTCTATTTAGAAATTGGGGAGGGGAGTTACAGCTCATTGCATGCCATCTTTGGCACCCATGCCATAGGTTTGCCAGCAATGATATGAGATCTGTGATTTTGTTTATGTAGTATCTTCTGCCTTTATATAGAAATGCTTGTTTTGTTTAGATTTGTAAATATTTAGTATCATAATAATAATAAGAAAGATTTGGAAAATATAAAATCCCACTCTTTTTGTTTGTTGAGTTTGAGTTAACATTTGGTCCAAAAAAATGCCAGCTTTCATGCTCCTTTATGAAAAGGTACCTCAGATCCAAATGTTAAAATTCCAAGATTTTTTTGATAGATAAAATGACTGAAATATTTCTATTCAATAATCCTCTGAGCATAAACAGTAGATAAGACATAACACAGTGAAATAAGTGATTACCAAAGGTTTTTATTCTAGTAATAGAGATGATTTAGTATCAAGTCTAAGTTGACAAGGAAATATCTGTATATTCTGAGGTCCTGCAGATATTCCCATTCATTGATGACACTGTGTTTACTGTATCACTATCTAGAACACTAAAATTTCTGAGATATATCTGTAACTCCCAAAAAAGTATTTAACCTGATCATCCACACAGGAAAGACTAAATGGATGAAAATTTATTGCCCAGATTGTGACATGCAATTTGATGGACCATCATAGAGATTATCCATTTAATATGTATGTTTAAATCAATTACTACAGATAGATGAAAAATTGGGTCAAGATAGCAGTTTGGATTGCCTTTGGGAACTTACAATGCTCTTATTATGATACAGAGATTTATACAGAAACAAAAAGTCATTTTTAAAAATTATGTATGTAGTCTATCCATTATACAGTAAGGCAATGAAACAGAGAATGCAATAATTGTTTTTTAAGAATTAAAAATTATTACTATAAAAAGGGAAATAGAAATTCACTTTATGGATATGAACAACCCAGCTTTACATATTAGTGATAAGGAATTTAAAAGAATAGAACAAAAAACTGTCTTCAAAGAAAAGAGAAAGATGGGATTGGTTATATATTGAGTGGGAGGATGGACGGGTACTCAACCAGACTCTTCTAATGATAACTTGACATGTCATAAGAAAGCAAGGAAGTTCTCCAGCATATTGGATTTCAGTGTAAATCTCAAGGGAGAGTAGACATAAGAGTCGCACAAAATGAACTGGCATAGATGGGCTGTGATATATATTGGAGAAACTGCCAAATTAATGGGATTACAGATTCAAAATTAAATTTTGTCTCTAAAATTCTTTAAAAGATTAAGACATTTTTCAAGTCAGAATTTTGCATCAAGTGTACATTTTTGTAGCAGCCTTCTGGTTGGCCTCCTTGCCTTGTCTTTTTCCTCCACTTGACTGCCAAGAATTCTTTTTTTTTTTTTTAAACACAACTCTGATTATATCACCTCCCTACTAATACATTTCAGTAGCTACTTATTATCTGCAGAATAAAATGAAAAATGTTCTATTTGGCATTTAAAACCCTCCCCCTTTTCATATATTTTATACTTTACTCTGTTTGTTCTAGATGTTCTGCCATTTCAATCCTGCCTGATTTTTGTGACCCCATTTGGGGCTTTTCTTGGCATAGATATTGAAGTGGTTTGCCTTTCCTTTTCCAGCTTATCTTATAGATGAAATATTAAAAAAAAAACAATGGAGGCAAAAAGGTGTGTCCAGGAATACATATCTAGTAAGTATGTGAGGTCAAATTTGAATTTAGGAAGATGTGTTCCTAATTCCAGACCCAACAATCTATCCACTACCCTGCCTAGTTGCCTTGTTTATATATACTTTAAGAATGCAACACTTCTCTTTTTACGGTTTGTTACATGATATATTTCATCTTCTGTTCATCTTTCTTTTTATTGGCTTTCCCCATGCCCGGAATGTTTTCCTTCTCACCTTTGTCCTTTGACATCTGTGGATTCCTAATAAGATTCAGCCAACATCTTTACTTTTATGTCTTTCCCATTGTGTCCTCTCCTTGCACACACTGTTAGTCCCTCTCCTCTGAGATTGCCTTCCATTTACTTTGTATATGTATTGGAAGTACATAGTTTATTTTTTCTATTTAGAATGTGGGCTCCTTGAGGGAAGAGAGGTGTACCCCCGTTTTTTTGTATCCCAAATGATTTTCACAGTGCTTAGAATATTGAAATTGCTTAAAAATACTTGTAAAGTAACTGACTACTTGACTGACCGAGGAAATTACAGATCAGAATTTCCCTCACACCCCCAAAAAGCAAGGCTGAAAAAAATTTCTTTTATATCAGCCCTTTGGGGTATGAAATACAAATATGTTGATTTTCATTCATATATGAGGATTAAGATTATCAAAGAAAGTAGAACCATGGAATGGTGGACAGACTGCTCTGTTTAGATTCTGTAAGACTGAGCTTTTGATATCCACTACCTGACAAATCACTTTCCTTCTTTGAGGCTCACGTCTATGAAGCCCCTATAATTGTTCAGGCACCGGTCTTAATACTGGGGCTATAAATACCGAAAGAAAACAGTCCATGACCTCCAGGAATTCTATATTCTTCTGGGAAAAGCAGGATGTGCTTAATAAAAGTATGTAGAAAATGCACATAAAGACAGGATTCCAACCCAATTCATCAGATCAAAATGCTCTTTCCACTATAACCCTCACGAGGAATCATAAGGTGCAAACACACTGAGTGACAGGTAAGATAGCTTACAGCTGATTAATGAATAGATATGGAAGGTTGTGCTTTTCCAGAATACAAAAACAATTATCGGTCACCATTTATCCTTTTGGTGGTAGGGTGTGGATTTATAATGGATGACAAGGTCGCTGGTACAATCAACACACACCTCTCTGTAGTAGAGTGTTGTGGTTCAAAGCTTAGTGAAGGGCATATAAATTATTTCCTTCCCTGCCTCCATCTTGCTCATTCTCTCTCACCCCCTCACAAATCAATTTACTGCTTGACAAATAAGTACATAATGCAAAATGCCAACATACAGATTGGTATAATTGAAGAGAGAGCATGATTTTATTGGCAAGGGACTGCATTTCGCCTACACTGCAGATCTGGTGGTGGAAAGCTTTGTTTAGAATGTTTGATATATGACCCGTTTCATCTGCTGCTTTCTCAGAAAACTAGAGACATGGTCAAGTGGGACCAAGACGACAGCACAGACATCTAGACATGCTTCCCAATAGCTCTGGATTTCTTCACAGTCATGTCAAAATTGGGAATTGATTTGCCATAATGAAGCCATTTGGATTTGTAAGGATGCTATGAGAAGGTTTGCAAACCCCCCCCCCCCAGAGGGATTCATATTCATATGTGCTAACATGTCAGGTTCATGCCCTAAGGACTGTTTAAAATAATTAAACTTCAATATATCATAGATGCATATTCAAAACGAAACTTCAGTGATTTATTTAATTATAGCTCTATTGGAAAAATCTTTTGCAATTTTGTTGAATACTCAGCAACCTGCCTCTTTCATAGCACAAGTGGGCATATGTATGTATGTGTGTGTGTGTGTGTGTGTACATATGCGAGTGCATGCCTGTGTTTTTGTTTCAACCTGCTTTAAATGTTGTAATCAGTTCTTGGAGGGTTTATTTAAGCTCTTTCTTGAATGTCGTCTTTTCGGTTGTGTTATATGGTTCTAATATAAAAAAAGTCTCCTTTTAAATAATTCATATTCTTTTTCATTACAAAACCAAAAAGTCAATTTAAAAAGTTAGTAAAATTTTTATGAAAGCTGGAGACCATAATAACTTTGACTTTTTAAACAGTGCAAGGTAACAACATCGGGCCTCCTATTCCTCTTTTCAATAAAAACCAATTTAAAAATTTACATCTTTCGAGGAGGGATGATTCCCATAAACAAAGCATAAGTATGCATCACCCTGCTCCAGGTTGGACGCCTGTCACTCAACTTGCTGTCACGCCGCGAGCAAGCCTGATACAATCAGAAAGGAAAATAGAGTTAGTTAGACGGGCTTCCAGAAAGATGCTTGCATGAGTGACAGATGTTTGTGCTTTGGCGACATCATGCACGTTCAATTTTTATTATAGAACAATTGCATCTAATAGCCTTTATGTTGATGTTCAATGTGTTGTAAATTTACCTGCAATTCAAAAATGATCTGAGAAATCACAGGAATTGGTCTTTAACATTTCTCTCCCCCTGAGTCATGGACACATTTCTTTTATTTTTAACAACAAAAAAGAAAGAAAGAAAGAAAGAAAGAAAGAAAGAAAGAAAGAAAGAAAGAAAGAAAGAAAGAAAGAAAGAAAGAAAGAAAGAAAGAAAGAAAGAAAGAAAGAAAGAAAGAAAGAAAGAAAGAAAGAAAGAAAGAAAGAAAGAAAGAAAGAAAGAAAGAAAGAAAGGAAGGAAGGAAGGAAGGAAGGAAGGAAGGAAGGAAGAAAGAAAGAAAGAAAGAAAGAAAGAAAGAAAGAAAGAAAGAAAGAAAGAAAGAAAGAAAGAAAGAAAGAAAGAAAGAAAGAAAGAAAGAAAGAAAGAAAGAAAGAAAAGGAAGGAAGGAAGGAAGGAAGAAAAAAGAGAAAGATAAAAGAAAAGAAACTAATTTGGGCAGCTGTTGAACTGTGGATTTCACCAATCTATGGGTTCTCAAATACATGACTCAAACCTTCATGGTTCATGGAAGAAATGACATTAGGCCCAAATGGATTATCAATCATCTAGTGCACAAAATTGTCTCTTGTAAATTGGTAGGTCGATTAATAACAGCGATTCAACCAGGTTCCTGAAAACTGTTCTCTTTATTGACTAAGTAGACAGTGGACTTTCTCTTTTCGAGTTGTTTGCACTCAATTTGTTCTGCTTTCTGTTATGGCTTCAATGAATGATTCAGTTATGATTAGGCTCTGTATTTCATAAAGTCAATAGCAAATACTATTAGGTGAAACGATGGAAACACACTCATCCATTTTTGTCTAGTTCTTGTTGGCTGGCTCTTCCTTTCTTCTCGTTGATTCACTGTCAATTATGAATGAGCCTTCATCTTTCTTTGGGATATTTTTTGAGATAGTTAATAAACAAATGTATAACTTTTTATTTATAAATAGAAATTCCTGTCATCTACAACTGCTTTTAGGCCAAAACTCCTGATCTCTAATATTATTGGTGGATGAACAGTGCTCACTATTTCAACTGAACTTGAGAAAATCACTTATGTTCTCCTTTTCCTGCAAAATTATGAAGGCATCATTTTCAGTGATCACAGGCCTCCTTTTATAATCTGGCCCTTGATTCAAATACATATCTCTATATCCTTCAACAATATTTATTTATTTTCAAATATTCCTTCTAAAAGTAGACTATTTAAATAAAATACTTTTTTGAGTCTGAATATGTACAATCACTTAGGATCAGGAGGATATAAACTTCCTGAGGTTGGAGTTATTTTTTTCTCTCTTGCTATTACCAGGCACATTATTGAGCACATAGTAGATTATTAATCAATCCTGGTTAATTGTTTGATTGATGCAAGGATGACTTGTACCGCAAGGTCTTCAGATTTTATCAGGTCCAAGTGAAGCAGGTACAGAAAACTGCCCTCCCTGTCTGCCCTAGACTACCTTCTCTGACTTAGATTCCATCTGTAGGTCCTGCAAATTCAGGTGCATGAAGGACCTTCTCCTTCCTCAGTCTCTCTCCCTTTCTGCCTCCTCTATAGAAAGTTACCCCAATTTCTACCGCCATAAGGAGGAACCTAGAGTCTTTACTCAAATTCTGCCACATCATTCTTTGCATGAGTCTAGTCTCTACAGGTATATTTGGCTATTTATACCTCATGGATAAGGGAAAAAGTTATCATTTACAATTCCAAAAAGATAGATATTTACCATCTATGCCTGACACATTTCCTGGAATGTGCTAACTTCTTAATAAATGCTTATTGACTGATTGACTATCTTTGCTTTTATCATACCTTCTAGACCTCCAGACTCTGAAAATTTCCTGAACTGATGACTTGAGGACCACAACAGTTTATCAACCACCTTATTATAGAATTATCTCATATATATTTTATTCCTTAATTAGAATGTGAGCTCCTTGAAAGCAAAAACTTTTTCATGATTTGGTTCAAAGTCCCATGTACAATGCCTGGTACTTAATAAGTGCTTAAAAGTACTTTATTATTTTACATATGATTTTATTATATATGATTTTATTATTATTTTATTACCATTCTTATCTAAGAATTCATAATTATAGTAATACTTTCTTAAAAAAAAACCTTACCTTCCCTTAAAACTATTACTGCATGTTGGTTCCAAGGCAGAAGAGTGGTAAGGGCTCTACATTGGGATTTAAGTGACTTGCCCAGGGTCTCACAGATAGGAAGTGTCTAAGGTGAGATTTGAACCCAGGACTACAGTCCTGTCTCTAGGCTTGGTTCAAAATTTATTGATCCATCCAGCTGCCCTCCCCCCACCATAATAATACTTTCTGGAGAATATTTCTTGCATTATTATCAAAGCCCATGTGAATCAAACTGGACAATAGTCAGTTTAATTGATCTTTGTATATTCCTGTCCATTTCTGGATAAAAATACCCCTAAAAGACAATAGGCTTCTCATTATTATGAGGGTGACAAATGGCTGCTACCTTGATTTCCCTCAGCAGGAAGTCACCATTTATCACTGTTCATTTCCTCTTCATTTGACTTTAACTGGATGATCTCTCACTTGATGGCTCTTGGAGCTCTCCCATCTCAATTTGTAAAGGACAGAGAAGAAGCTGCTCTCTTCTCAGAGAAGTCAGTCTCCTGTCCTCCTTTTGGGAATGTCTTTGTTTATGGTACATTGATCTAAATGTTCAATGATCCTTTTCCTCTCCCTTTTTCCTGTGTATCACATTCTTCTACCATCCAACTCTTCTTGTCTCTCCAGAATCCTTTTCTTTTAAGTGCTCCTTCATTCTTTCTGACTAAGTGGAAAGTGAAGACATGTTCCTTTAATTTGTTGTTGTGGTTCATTCATTCAGTTGTGTTCAATTCTTTGTGACCTCATGGACCAGGCTCTTCTGTCATCCATTATTTCCCAAAGCCTGTCCAAGCTCATCCATGACATTATCTATTCATTCCATCCTTTGCTGTCCCCCTCTTCTCTTGCTTTGTATGCCCCCGCCCATCAGGGTCTTTCCAGATGAGTTCTATCTTCTATCCATTCTGTGGACAAAGTATTTAGTTTTAGCTTCAATATTTGTCTCACTGAACAGTTTGAATTAATTTCTTTAAGTACTGACTGATCTGGATCTCTTTGCTGTTTAAAATCTGTGTCTCCTCTGGTGCCACAGTTCTAGTTATTTCATCTTCTATTCTTCTGGGAATTGAGACAGCTTGTACTTTGGACACAGACAGTGAATACTTATTTGTCTATGTTTGATATTTAATCATTGAAAATTCCTACAAAAACTCTCTGTATTTGCTAGAAATGAGATATTCAGTTCTTTGTTGTTATTTCCACTAATGATAACACAAACATTTTTGTAATGCTGTCTGTAATGTTCCAGGTACTGTGCTAAACTTTTTACAAATATGATCTTACTCAATCCACATTTTGCAAATGATGAAACCGAAGTAGGCAGGGCTTAATGACTTACCCAAGGTCACACAGCTAGTGACTATCAGTGGCTAGATTTGAACTCATATCTTCTGGACTCCAGGACTTCTAGAGAACTGCTATGGCAAAGAATTAGGATTTTTCAGCTCCAACTGTATCCCTCCTGTTAACGCCATGATAACGTTAACTGAGTTCAACTTTCCTTTTTCATTGACTTATTACATTATCTTATTAGTTTCTCTTTTTTATCTTGTTGTATGTGACTTTACCTCATTAATTTCTTTCTTCTTGAGTCCTTCTTTCTCTTCCACTTCCTCCCTTCTTTCAAAAGTTCTCATCCTCTTTTGACTCAAATTCTTTTTCTCTATTTCCTTCTTCTCTATTTGTCCTCCTAATTCTGTCCTTTGTCTTTTTTCTTAGGTCTTTTTTCTTGAGTCCTAATTCTTCTCTTTAAATTCTCTGTCTCTTTTAGCTCAAGTCCTTTTTTCTTTCTTCTCTTGCCCTTCTGAAAGAATAGTTTATAATTACTGATACCATTCCCACCAATTCATAACTTATCCTCCTGTATTAGTATTGCTGTATCCATCATTATACTGAAACAGATCTGTTCTGTCTCATAAATAGAATTTTTAAAAAATCCTTACTTCTTTCTTAGAATTAATGCAAAGCATTGGTTCCAAGTAAAGAGTGGTAAGGGATAGGCAATTAGGTTAAGTGATCTACAATCCCTCAGCTAGAAAATGAAGCCAGATTTGAACCCAGAACTTTTCATCTCGGTCTAACTCTCTCCTGAGCCACCTCGCTGCCTTGACTCTTTATCATGAAATAAAATATCCCTTTTCTATAATCTTCTTTCATCCTTTAGCCATTTTGAAACTATTGGTAATGAGATATCTCCTTGGCACCCTTTATTTTGTAGCTTCTGATTTGCATGGAATTGTTCTTTAAATAACTCTGATCTTCTATCCCCTTTTAAACCGGATATTCCCCAGGATTCTGACCATGCTTCTTTTCTTTCTCCATATTCTTTGTGTCCCCATTCATTCTCATGGCTTAGCTCCTCTACCCAAACTGCTCCCATATCTCTTCCAAATGATTATATGTGACATCTAGGACCAGAATAACTAGCAGATAGAGTGGACAATTTTTTCTTCATGCTCTCTAGTTTGAGGAATTATACAAGCATCCCTGTCCAAAAGTATTTATACCATATACCTATTAAAGAGTCCAACAATTCTAAAAAACTTAATCACATCTCTAATTAATGCATTGCATCCAGATGACTGTTGCTAAAGTGTACTTTTGTCACTTTGAGTGAATGAAATATTAGCACATGAGACCCATTAACATAACAGAAGATTCCTTTATATCTTACCATTTAATTAATTATGAAAATAACTCTCTACTAGGGTATGTAATGGATATAAAAAGATTTGGATTGTAGATGTAGAGCTGGAAGAGGTCTTAAGAGGCCGTAAATCCTAGAGAGGTTAAAATATTTATCCAAGGGGCTCTTGACAGCCTGAAATTCTCTGAATCCAAGCCTGACATTTGTTTCATAATACCTGGATAGATTCAACAGAAATCTTCCTCTAAAGGAACTTCTAGTATGAAGTCAAAGGGTAGAAGAGATCAAAGGATCAAAACTCTAGATATGGAAGGGCTCTCAGAAGTTAGTCTGTATTCCTCATTTTATAGTAAAGGAAATTAAAATCTCAGGAGGTAAAGCAATTGTGCAAGGTAACACAGGCAAAAAGTGCCAAGGGTAGGATTTTAACCAAGGTCCTCTGACTCTAATGTACCTCAGTAACAGGAGAGAATGTGTATCTACAAGAAAGAGAGAATGAAAGAAAGAAAGAAAGAAAAGAAAGAAGGAAAAGAAAGAGAAAAGAAGGAAGGAAGGAAGGAAAGAAGGAAGGAAGGAAGGAAGAAAGAAAGGGAAAAAGGAAGGAAGGAAGAAAAGAAGTACTACTTGATTGGGTTAGGTCTGAGAGAAGGGGATAGGTTTTAGAAGCGGTCAGATTTCTTAACAGCCTGACTAGTGGAGAGGGCAGGGATGAGAAAGAAAAAGATAAAGAGAGTGAACAAGCAAATTTAAGATTAAACATATATTGGCCAAAGACACCCTATATCCTGAAAGATATGTACATATTGCTTATTTAAATAAGTACAATTGAATATATCCTCTGCTTGAATCACTGAAGAGTAAGGGCATGGAAATGTAGCAGATATGAACTCTATTCCTCTTCATCAGAAAGCAGTGGAGAAAAGTTGAAAAGATGACTAAGACAGCTGGGGACTTCTGATTGTCAAATTGGTTATTTTTTAAATGTATAGAAATGTGCAGACACCTATTAGGTCTACACCACTGGAGGGAGGTCCTAAGTGGATGAGATCATATACCTTTTGGAATATTTGGGAATAAAAATAGACAGATGTCTCATAGGATGAGCAGCATGGGATGGGTTGCAATATATGCATCATTCAGTTGTATTTGAATTAAGGAGATCGCAGATTCCTCAGAGAATTGGAATATTTGAGCAGTTTTCCTCTCATACTCAGTGAATACTTGGCATGAACTACATAGTACATGATGGAATCACCTTTGGGATTTCTTGAGGATAAATATGAAATGTTTATTGAATTGAATTTAATAAATGCCTTTTGGTAAAGGATGTATCATGTAACTTAGAGATGGCTGATTCATTATGGATGTGGGGCATTTAAATCTAAAACCACCTGGATAAGAATGTGAAATCTCTCATCTGTCCTCTGAGATATAAAAAATTGGGCCATATTTTATGATCTCAGGAAACATCTTTTGGGTTGATTTTATTCAACTTCCTCTTAGAATCTTCCAAGTATTCTCTAATTATTTCCATTTCTTGGACAGAGAGGCCATTCCATTCCATTTTTCTAGTATCCAATTGGGACATTTCTTTGAAAGTGTATGTGTCTGTTCAAGACTGCCTAGTTTAACAAGTGAAATAACGACCCTGTGAAGTCCCTGAACTACTTCCAGAGGTCCCTTGGTATTATATTTATTCAAGGACACAAAGCAGTCAGTTCCCTGAAAGAGTTAATTTCCCTACAGGGTGATTACTAATGACCACTTGCCTTGTTTCCCCATGGTATGAAATATAAGGTTAAGAGGAAACTGGTCTGCATCTCTCCAAAAGAATAATCTAGCTTTATAACATCTCGTTGCTGGCCTGGTCTATGATAAAGGATATGGCATTTCATTATTTAGAGGATATTTTATTTTAAAAGATTGTGAGAAAAGGAGGAAGGGGGGAAATGGGAAGAAGAGACAAAATAATAAATGTGTTTTAATAATCTGTAATTATTCTGGAATATTTCTGTGCTTGATTTGCCATTTATTTTTTATTTTAATGAGCAAGTATGGAAAGATTAAACCTCAAGAAAGTCCCCTCCTTCTGTTGACAAAATAATTTAATTTCCACAGTGTCTTTGTAACTTATGACAATCAAAATAAAATGAGTTTCCAAGAATTTTCTTAATACTTGAACACAGAAAATAAAAATACTCATCAGAGAGCTAAACCCAACATACAAAAGGAGATGATAAGCATAGAACAATAAGATACCTTGACCTGGAATCAGGAAGACCTGAGTTAATATCCATCCTCAGAAACTTCTTAGTAGTGACCATAGACAACTCATTTAACTTCTGCTTCAGTTTTCTCATTGGTAAAATGAGGATAATAATAGCACCCATCTTTGTTTTTAGGATCAAATGAGATAATATTTATAAAGCACTTCCCACAGTTTTTGACATATTGTTGGTGTTTGATAGAGAAAAAAGAGCAGGTCATATTGCAATTTGTATTGGATACTCCAGAGAGTATTCCAGGTCATAATATATGTATATCAGAGTTGGAAGGGTCCTCTGTAGCCAGATATTGTCTCTCTTAGATGAACAACAATTGTCTCTGTGTCATAGACAACCAAAGATCATCAAGCTTTGGCTTGAAAAGTCCTCCAGAGGGAGGAAGCCCATTTTTTCTGGGACAGCAAATTTCAATTTTTGAGCAGTCGATTCTACTTTAATTATTAGGAAAAATATCCTTAGTAACCCTAAGTTTGCTTTTTGCATCTCTTTCAGTGGCCAGCTAGAATGGTGAAATAGATATATGACTACAAGTTAAAATCTAGAAGACATGTTCAGACCCTGCCCAATTTAATCATTGGTTATGTGGTTCAGGGAAAATTATTTTATCTCTGAGTCCTTTTTCACCTGTAAAATGTGAATAAAAGCATATTTCATAAGGTTTTTGTAAGGGGAAAGCTTCACGAATGTTAACCTATTTCAAAATATCATTTGCTTTTGTTAGGCTTTGGGCAATTAGGTGACACAGTGGATAGAGTGCTAGGTATGGAGTCAGGAAGAGCCGAATTCAAATCCAGTGTCAGGCATTTACTAGTTATGTTGATCCTCCACAACTCACTTAACTGTCTGCCTCAGTTTTTCTCATCTTTAAAATGAGCTGGAGAAGGAAATGGCATGATCTTTGCCAAGAAAACCCCAAATTGGACTATGAAGAGTTGGACAGGATTGAAACTACTGAAAACAATAATTGTTAGAATAGTCCTCTGGGGGGAAGAAAAACCAATTGAATGTCTTTCCTATATGAAAATATTTCAAATAGTTGAAGATAGTTTTAATAGACAACCTCCAGGTTTCATCCTGGACCATATGGGAAAAGTGGGCCAGGCAGAACTTCTTCCATGTGGATCCCTTCTTTTTTCTGGGAAGGAAAACCTCCCAGCCCTCATCTATCACCTCCCCCAGGGGTAAGTTCAGAATGTGGCCTTCTCATGCATCCCTAGCTGTCATTGGATCTTCTTCGTGTTTCCGTTCTTTCTCATGTTGGGGTCTGAAGATTTAATCTGCCACAAAAATTTCTATCAGTAAAACACTTAGACATGAAGTCCTAACTCAGAGTCAGAATTAATAAGTGTTTTAACATTTGGAGAGAAGTCTACCTCTCTGAATGAATGTGAATTTTATATATTTTATAATTTATATATATATATATTTATATATATAATTTATATATTTATATATTTCAGATAGTCCCAGATTTCCTCAATTCCCTTTTTTCTACGAATAGAAAAAGAATGTAGATACAAGCCCTCAAGTAGAACCATGAGCTTTCATATGAAGCAGAATCAAGATAAATGAAAAAGCTTAGCTAAAAATAAACAATAAAAGAGTATATATAATAGTATGTATTAATGAACAAGCAAAGAGAAGGAAATCAATGCAGAGAAACTCTAGAGTTTTCCTCAGTTCTTTGAGAAGTAATTACAATTAATAACTTCAGTCCAGGTGTATGGTGGACACCTGCATGGACCTGCCAGTTTGACATGATACTTTTCTCTGTCTGTCTGTCTGTCTGTCTTTCTGTCTATCTCTATCTGTCTGTTTCTCTCTCCTTTGTCTCTCACCTCTGTCCCTCTCTTTCCAGCTCAGTTCATTAGACTCTGGTCAAGGACTGGGATTCTGCCTCTCCCATTTTCGTTGCTAATTGACTTATATGTCAGAGGCTCTTTCCTTTCTATTTTTTCATGCTGACCACGTGTATTTTTTTTTCAAACTTTAGAGTGGACTCAAGCTTATCTACTGGCTCAAATAGGATTGTAGTCCAGATTTTTGCTCTGGGCTTAGGAGAAACATTTGTCCTTCTGAATTACAAATCTTAGGATGTCAAGTCAACTCTCAAACTGCTCTTGCCTATTCATTCTAATTTGGAATCTTTTCTTTCTCATGGTAGACATAACAATTTTCCCCATAGATCTTCATGCCATATGAACCTAAGAAATTTGATTAACATGTTTTCCCCCTTTGGGACAGTTTATTGATGTCTTTCCAAAAATGTAGCTCCTAGAACTGAACATAATAAAATAGTTGAAGAATGGACATAACAGAGTAAAACTACATTATGACCTCACTATGCCATTGTGGATCAGTGGAAACAAAAGTGATTCTTAAGTGAGCGGGAAAAGCATCTCCCTAGTCCTGTATCTTATGCTTCTTTGACACAGCCTTAGATGGTAATTATATTCTCAGCTACCATATACATTGATTCTTCTTAAGTTTACAACCCATTCAAAACCTCAGATCCTTTTTTTTTCAGATAAATTGGAAAAAATATCCCCTTTGTTGTATTTGTGAAATTACCTTTTGGAACCCAAATGTAAGACCTGATAGTCTCTGAAATTCCATCTACTGTTGTGGTTTTAGGATGCCAAGCCTGATATTTGGAGGATAACATGAATAGAACTCAATCCTGATCCAGGGGGAAGAGAATAACTGATTTCCTTCATCCTTTGCAAAAATACAATGTAAATATTGAGACACTCTTCTGTTCTTAATGTCCTAGAAATAAAAATACCAAAAGTATAAATGAAAGGTAAACTGGTATAATACTACAAACTGAGGAATGTTTACATGTCTTTATATTGACCATTGTTTGTCTTGTCTGAAGTAGATATGAGTTTAATTGGTCATAAATCCATGCAAAATTAAGGGTTGTGTATTATCCAGCTATTGTTTCATAAGTTGACCATTTGCAAGTGATGGAGACAAATAGAATTATTCTTGTCCTTTAAAATTTTCTGTGAATCTCCAAAAATACAGTGTCATCTCAGATCTGCTGGGACTTTGTTTAGTTGCTCTTTCTACTTGGTTACTGTATCAGTGGTGGATGAACAATCTTAGAGCTTTTACTACAAATGCAATTTCCATTATGCTTGAATATTTGCAACAAAGAACCTTGGACACATTTCATAATGATTTCCCTGCATCAATTGTATTGAACTATCTGTTGCAATATTTTCTTCTTACATTTTGTTTAATGGTTATTTTTTTAGCAACAGGACAAGAAACACATTGAGTAAGAAAACTCACATGGTATGGCCCTTTTAAATTAATGACCAAATGAATTTCATTATACATTATTTTAAAAAACAGAAAAGGATATGCTTCTGGGCTAACAGCTATATGCCTAGTTTCTAATGTCATTACATTTTTTTAATGGATGATTTATAACTCCCTCAGAAAAGAAGCCATAATGGAAGTGCTGACACATTCTTAACTAGCTCAGAATGAATTCTGCATATTTGAAGAAAGATACAAAGTGGATAGGATTGAAAGAATGAATAATACTATTCAAAACATAGCAAAAAGAGTTAGTGTTTATTCTGAAGAAAAGATGGTTGGTCTTTATTGTTTTGTATTTCCCAAAGAAAGAAATGTATATGTGAGCAAATAGTAGAGTGGACATAATAACAAATTCTATTTTAATGATCAATACTTACTATAATTTTGGCACATGCAGGGGAGCCTTTGCCATCTCTCATAGTCTTTACCATAAGATATTCAACAGTAGTCTCTGAAGAATTAAAATGAGAGTTATGGGGGTGGGTTGTACTGTAGACATGAATAGGCTACAGGACTCTAAAAGGCAAATATTTGCAATGTAGAAACTCTGTAAGGCATAGCATCCAAGAAATGTGTGAGTGGGAAGGAAGTTGGACTGGGCTAATGGGTAGCCAAATGGGAAACCTGTATTTTCCATTGGCATTCTCATAATAAATGTCAAAAAATGTGAAGAGGACCCTTGGCATATTTGTTGCACTGTTCTGAGGGGAAGTCAGGGCTAAGAGGTGCATAGGATGGGCAGGCATGGTTAGGTTGTGGTATTCATTATTGGAAGCAATACATACATTGACGAGATTGTGACCTCATTTGAGAATGTTGGAGATAATATAGAAAACACATTGTCAGTAGAGAGTCTTTAAGGGGCCATTTTGTTCTACTAAATTTAGTGGTTTATTTTTAAAAGGTCAACAGAGTAATTATATTTTAGGAAGGATCTTGGCACATTTTAATATATAAAATAAATAATGGTTACAGAGGTCATGGCATATAAAGATTATTACCCAAACTGGGAATTACTAGCCTGTATTTGGAAAGACATGGTAACTATAAGAATAAAAAAGATTGTTAAACAGAGGAAAAGTTCAAGTCATTGTACTTGACCTAAGAGAATACAACTAGGATCCCTGGTAGAAGTTATAGCTGTGACTTTGTTTCAGTCCCTCATATCTCATAGATTATAGTCATCATTTTCTTATCAATCTCTCCACCTCACTTCTCATTCCTTTCTTCTTCCTTATTATAGTTAAATTGATTTTCTTTGAGGGAAGACCTGACCATTTTACTGCAGTATTCTTGATAAATCCAATGGCTTTCTTTTGTTTCAAGAATAAGGTATAAACCCGTCTGTATGACTTCCAAAGCCTTTTTTCACATAGCCCCAACCTAGGTTTCTGTAATTATTTACCAAATTATTTTCACCATTCCCCTTCTCTGTCATTTAGTCAAACCGATCTTTCTGTTCTTTGCATATGGCATGCCATGCATCCCCTTTATGCCTTTGAAGTAACTGTATCTTGTGTATGGAATTAATCCCCACTTTACCTTCTTATAGAATCCTTCTCTTCATTCAATATAGAATGAATGCTTCATCCTCCCTATGATGTCTTTCCTGATCCCTGCCAACTACTAGTTTCCTCTGTCCCTAATTACTTTGTGTTTATTTACATTTATTCTCTCCAGATCAATATATGTACATGTATATCCCCTATTAGAATGTAAATAGTGTGAAAGCAGGGATATAAGCAAAAAAGTGTGGATGAAAGGTGAACTGATATTGGTGCTTTTTATACTGTGACCCGAAGTATGTCTATATGCCTTTATGTTGACCATAGAAGACACCAAGGTCTACTGCACCAGCCATCTTGACTTCTGCCTTGCCATTGGATACCAATGACTACAGAAAAGAGAGTGAAGCTGATAATTGAGCAAATCTGTCTCACTTAAATTCATTCACGAGTTAAAACATCACTCATTATTTCTTTCTTTATCCATCTTGAAGTCCTGTTATAACCAGTTAGTCATCAGTCTTCAAAAACAAAGGAAAAACAACAACATTCTGACCATAATTTGCATTGGCTGTGTAGGCAAAAGTACCACTTGATAATAGATCAATGTATAATGAAAAGTCATGTATTATATATGCATTACATCGACATTTGACAATTTGAAAGTGATGGAGACAAATGGGTTATATTTTTGTCTTTAAAAATTTTCAGATGAACTCCAAAGATTCTGTGTCATCACAGATCTGCTGGGAAATTGTTCAGTTGCTCTTGCTATTTGCTTCTTTCTCTGAACACAGATCTCCAGTTTCTACCATTGTTCCTGGAGTAGGTGCTTCATAAATTGCTTTTGGTGGATTGTTCATGGCAGAAGAGGATTGGATGGAGCAATAAATGTGATCATAGAAGCAAATGAAATGAAGCAAATGAATAAAATCGTTTCAAAACTATAGTGTGGATTATAGGGCCTTGATATATGTATACCTGATCTTGGGAATAAGGGAAAGCAAGAGAAAGAGAATGGAACCTCAGAGAGGTTGTCAAGAAATATGGGATACTCACTTTGAGTCAGGTTTTAAAGTGAGAAGGGGAAGAAATATAGCCTGAAAAAAATTGAGGATAATGACTGTAATGATGGAAAAGAAAGAACACATTTTTGAAAATAGTTATTGGAATTATAATAACTAATATTGGCCTCAAATAAAAGCTGAGGAAATGTATCTACTTTTCTTTATCATAGAGGTTGGGAACTATGGGTGTGGAATGCTATCTATACCATCATACACAACTTATTTGCTAGTTTTGCCAAATTGATTTTCCCCTTTGGTTTTTAATTTTTGTTATAAGGCATTCCTCATTATAAGTGATTTTAGTATACAGAAATAAATTCAACCTCACAGATGTCATAAATGTGTTGGCATAGAATATGAATTTAGAACATAGCTCCAGAAAGGTAAAAGATATCCAAAAAGAATCATTTAGATAAATTTCTTGGCAGAGTCTATCAAGGAGAGACGATGAAAGGAAGAAAGGCACAAACTCAAGGTGACAAGCATGGTATTAAAAGTGATATCCTTCTCTGGCAGGAGTATACTATAGAAGGAGGTGATGACTGATGAATCCAGCAAGCAAAATACGAACCTGGAATGGAGATTTGGCATCCTACTAAGGAAAAATGTCAACCATCCAGGTGAGTAGATGATGGAATACTCTTGCTAAAAAGTAGAACATCTGATGAATCAATTGCTGCCTTTAATGGTAACTTTCTTCTTTAAAAATGAGAAAAGCAATATGGGAATAGATATTCAGAATAAAAGCAGTGAACATCTTGATCATGGCAACTCAAATATAATAAAACTGTGATCTATGTATCAAGGAACTCATTGATACTTTACATTCAGAAGTTAATTAACTGAAAAGCTTTTAAGACCAGTGAGCAGGACGGGAAGGGTTAGAAAATAACATAAATGAAAATCAATCAATCAGTCAGCAAGAATTTATTTAGCACCTATCACATGTCAGGAACTATGCTAGTCACTAGGGATATAGCTCTTGCTTTTAAGGAACTTTCATTTTATCAAAGAAATAATATGTATGCATAAAAGTATGTAGAAAATAAATACAAGGTAAAATAATTATCTGCATCAAGGTGTGGTACAGTGGATAAAACATTGAGCCTAAAGTCAGGAACAATGAAGTTTACAGATAATTACCACCAATGTGACCCTGGGAAATTCACTTAACCTCCATTTGCCTCAGTTTCCTCATCTATAAAATGAGGACATTAACACCTACTTTTGAGGGTTGTGGTCAGGATCAAATGAGAAAATAATTGTCAAAATTTTACTACAGTGCCTCAGATATTTATTGTTACTGAATCATTTCAGTCATATATGACTCTTCATGATATCATTTGGGATTTTCCTTGGCAAAGGTATTGGAGTAGTTTTCTAATTTTTCTCCAGCACATTTTACAGAAGAGGAACTGAGGCAAATAGGATAAAGTGCTTTGCCCAGGGTCACATAGCTAGTAAATGTCTGAAACCAGATTTGAACTCATGATAATGAGTCTTCTGGAATCCAAACCCAAGGATCCATATAGTGTGCCATCTAACTGCCACACCACCAATTCCACCACCAGCAGCAGAAATAACAATAACAACAAAATTATTGAGAGCCAACAAGGAAGGGGAAAGGCTGAATAAAAAAGATTTTCCTTGAGTTGAGTTTGATGAAATCTAGAGTTTTGGTGAGGTAGAGACAAGACATGGGAGAGCATTCTATGGTTCTCATTATTTACTGAGGATATACTTAGTACCCACCTTTTTCATAACAACCCCAGGAGAGAATATGGAAACTTTGGATGCCATCTTTGATTTCAAGTTTCACTCAGGTTTGGAATTCTGTACTAATGTGCAGCCACATGTCAGGTAGTGATAGCATTTAAATAGATACTGGATGACCAGCTTTTAGGGATGTTGTAGAAGGAAGACTTCTTGAATGGGAGATTGGACTAGAGGAGTAGTGAGCTCTTTTTCAATTCAAATACAGTAAAATTCTACTAATATACCTATACTTTGAAAATGTTTCACTATTAGATTATTGAGCAGTTGCTAGAAAAGAGAGGAATGATCCCAGGCACCTAGTCAAATAGGGCACAGCAAACTGTCTGGAAGAACTGACCAGTCTAGCAGGTGAACAGCATGTCTGGCAGAAGATTGAGGAGCAGCTAGCCAAACATGAGTGACCTGCACTTTAGACAGCCAAGCAACAAAAATAAGTGCCAAATAAGTCAATGAATTAACTCAATCCCGGCAGCAAATTGGTGGATTACCAGTGGGATTGCTGTGCAGGCGGGTGATAAAATACAACATGTAATTGTAGGATTTTTTACACAATTGGGGTTGTAGTCACTGAAAGGTCTGGCAGACAATTCCCAGACACCTCTGAATTCTACAGACTATAGTCTATATGCTTTTCTTCAATAGTATTTGTTATTTGAGTCTTCCGCTAGTGGAAATTCTGTTTTGTGAGTCAATGGAAGTTTTATTTATTTAATTTTTTAAGGTTTGGGAAATTTTATTTAATTAATTTAGAATATTTTCCCATGGTTACAAGATTCATGTTCTTTCCCTCCCCTTCCTTTTACCCCCTCTCATAGCTGATGCCCAATTCCCCTGGGTTTTACATATGTCAGTGATCAAGATCTATTTCCATGTTATTGATATTTGCACTAGGGTGATCATTTAGAGTCCATATCCCTAATCATATCCCCATCAGCCCGTGTGATCAAGCAGTTGTTTTTCTTCTCAACAGAATTTTTAAAAGATTCAAGAGAACTTGTGAAAATATCATATGGGTTATATACACACATTCACACTCATGAAGTCAGTGTCCCTAGAACATGGCTGAAGTGACCTTGGTTAAGACACTTAACCTGTGTGGGCCTCTTTGTTTATCTGTAAAATGAGAAAATAGCATGTCATTTAGATCCCAGCTGAACATTGAAAGATACCTATACTTATTCACAGTGCTTCAATTAATCCGATTAAATCTTACAAACATTTCATAGGATCAGAGAATCAAACATTTCATAGGATCAGAGAATCGTACATTTGGAGAAAAATCGGATTTAGAGTACTTCTCGTCCCAATTGCTCATTTTACAGATGAGGAAACTAAGGATCTGGAAACAGTTATTACTGTAAGAGAAATAGAATTTGAAAGTAGCTCTTCCAATCCTGGATTCAGTGTTGTTTCCAGTGTTACTTTTGAGTGACTACAAATTACACAGTGCAAAAATAAATAGATAAAAGACCTTTCCCTCCAGGCACTTACATTCTTTCAGCAGTGGGCAACAATAAAATATATACATCAGTAAGTTAATACAGAATTATTTCTGATCATTTTAATCTTGTCTATGATTTCACCAGTATGGGAAGTTTCTAGTGAGGAACTTTCTTTGCCAGTTCAGATCATCATTTTGATTTTATCTTACAAGTCTTTGAGAATTTCCCAGGGACACCAAAAGACTAAATGACTTGCCAAGCCAGTGTAGGTCTGAGTTGAGCCTTGAACCCAAGTTTTGTGGACTCCTGGGTCACTTCTTTAAGCTTCTCAAATACAAATTAAGACAAAGTACAACGAAACTTCGATACTCCACAGTTTTGGAACTTGTCAAATGTTGTATTTAATGCATTTTGCCAAGAAAAAATTGTTGTGGTATTTGACGTTTGCTTGGCACTTGACATGCTTGCTAGAACTTGTTGGCATCAAGATCTCAGGAAACATATGCCTGCTCCAAAGAAAACAACGATCATGTGTTAGTTCAGGAGCGTGAAGAAGAGCTTAACCCTGAGGAGCTGTAGGGGCTTCCAAGAGAGCAGCAATAGCTAATGGCAGGATATTTTCTTCAAGTGAGAAGGAGGAAGGAGGATGTCCCCTCTTCATTAATTAAGGAAACGTTTGCAAAATGGGAGGAAGTGCAAAACTTTGTTGAAAATTATCACCCTGATAAAGCTTTAACAAGCAGAATTGTAAATTTATTAAATGACCAGACCATTTCCCACTTTAGAGGAATTTTGAAACCCAGACAAAAACAAACATCATCAATTAAGTTTCTAGTGAAGCTTACACCTGGTGAATCTCAAGCAGGTTTCAGTCCTGATAAGGAACAGAAAAAGAAAGAATTCCAGAAGAGTAGTTGCCCTTAGATATTATGGAAAGGGATTCCTCTTCCAGACAAAAACATTTCTCCTTCCCACCACCCCCTTAGGCCATGAACTCCTCTCAACAGGGGTGAAGTTAAGTTAAAATTATTTAATTTAATTTAATTATTGTTTTATCGATATCCAAGTATTAGTAATGTTTATTTAGTAAAACACAACTCTATTAATGCATATAATGCCTTATGAAGTCTGGGTTTCCTGGAACGGATTAATTCAGTTTACATTACCCTTTATGGGAAAAATTCATTTGGTACTAGATCTTTTTGGTACTCCTCCTGCCTTCTGGAAAGAATTAATGCAAATATCAAGGTACCACTATAATTTCAAAATGGAGAAAACACTAAAAACTGGAGTGTTTATGGGGCGGAGTGTTAGGAAAGACTTCATGAAGGAGAAGGCACACAAACAAATGCTTTGAAGGATTGTTATGATTAAAATTCTCTGGAGACTTTCTAAATTTATAATTATTTACTAAATAATAAAAAAGCAGACCAGAGAAAGAAAAGGTATCAGCCATGTGTTCCCTTTGCAGTCTCCTCCTGCACACCTACTCCATCAGAATTCCCAGGGAAAAGGCTTCCACTTCCTCTTATACTCCAATTTATGCTCTTTGGGATGTCCTTTTCCAAAGCTCCTCTCTCTGGGTAAGAGACAAGTCCTCCAGATGCCAGGGAGTAAAGAGGGGAACAAGACAAGGGTCTTCCAAATGCCAGAAGACAGGAGATCTTTTGAAAGGCTGCAGAGTGCAGGTGTCCAGTTTTCTCTACCCCACTCTCTTTCCTCTACTCCACTATCTGAAGAGATTTGTTTATAGATAGACAAAAGTCTTTCTCTAGGTTCTTATTCAACTGGAGTGTGGGGGAAGAAGCAAAACTGTAACTTCAGTCTTAAGATTAAACCTTTCTCCCTTTAAAAAGCCCAAGGTTGTCTTGGGGTGCCAAGGAAAAGGGTACACGCTATGGCTAAATTTCCACAGGATGTTAGAATAATACAGACTAATTAAGCAAGAGCCTTGTCAGGATACACTTTACTTTTTTGGAGGCAGGGAGAATATCCAAATTAGGTTTTTCTCAAAAAACTGGACCATTATAAGACTTCTGCTAACTTGGTGAAAATAGTTTTGGAGGGACATTAGTTATAAGGAGAAGACGATAGAAATATCTATATTCCTACGCTGAGAGCATGTGATAAAAACAGATGTCTCTTGATAGAAGTATTTGTACATAGCTAGAAAATGGCAGAAACTCTCCCTTTTCTAGGTAGATTTGTCTGTGAAGTCTATGAGGTCTGACATCTACCTCTGTTTGCCTCCATTTCAGCTAGTTAACATTAGTGGTATTACTAGCAAGGTTATCATAAAGCCATCATCAAAACATAATACCTTTTCCCTGATCAAAACAAAATTCTGGAATGGGTTAAGAAATGAAAATTCATTAAAATATATTCTATTCTTTTAACTGTCAGCTAGTAGACTGTAGTGAGGTTCAGGTTTATCATGAACTATAGGCATATGGTCATATATTCTCTATTTGTATAATGTATTGGGTATTCATGTTCCTTTCATATATCAAAATATTCATCTTGGCAAATCTGATTGACTTCTCCACCAACCCCTGTGATTCATCTTCTCCAACTTGATAGGGCTGGCCCCCTGCTGACTGCCTTCTATTGCCCTCCTGCTGCTTCATCCACCTGTTTAGAATTTACATCCAAAATTCATCTAAAACATACCATTTTGTCCTCAGAGAATAGTGCATTAATAAACGTACAGATTCTTGACGAACTCACTCTTTTCTGAGCGATTTGAAAGTTAGAATTCTGCAAAACCAAGGAGATAGAGATAGCTGGTGGTCACTTCTCCTAAAAACAACACACATCTTTCTCTGGATGTACCCTAAAAATATTTCCTCTTCAAACCTGCCATGCGGTGAACACAAGGTCGGGAACAATTGGCCGATGAGGTTTGGAGACAGAAATTATTTTGCCCCCTCTTGCATTATGCATTCCACTGAAGTGCCTGGCTGCTGGGTCCACCACTGGCCTCCTCCATGCATCAGAGCCCAGGGCACAGTTCAGTTTTTCTCCCTCATTCCTTATGTTAGGCAAATTACATTAGCATACATTATTTTGCAATGAGCTTCTTTTGGATTGATTTCGTCCAAGCCTACAAAGTCCTCGAATGTATCAGCTTCACTCATTCATTTCTATATTCTGTTTCTTGGGGTACCTGGGTAGAGGGAAGAGATGAGATTGTTTCTTTAATTTAATCAGAAAACTAAGGCTTCTGGAGAGAATTCTGTGGAACAGCTGCATGCCTTCCCAAATGACAAACATGCATCTGTTTCCCTAGATGTCAAAACAATAATAGGGAAGCTCTAGTGAAAGCAAATAAAGGCTGGTTGGGTGTTTTTGAGACACAGATCTAGCCCTTATTTATATATATCTGAAAAAACCTGCCAGGAAAATACGTGAATTATCTTCTATCCGGTGCACTGAAGTATGGAAAAGGCTACAAAACCATGAGACGGAGACAAAGTGAGAAAGACAGATACTATTATTATTATTATTATTATTATTTTATGGAGGAGAAATCGAGTCGATGCCTTGGATACGACAGCTGTATAATGCATCCATGGCTATCTCTTTAAATTACGCACTCTGCTTTCTTTCTTTGACTCTATTTTTGGTTTCCTTGGATCCATTTAGTCACACACTTTCTTATCTCACTATCAGAGCACATTTCTGATTTTGTTACCTTTACATCTGCTTCTGGTGTTCCAAATGCTTTCATTTACGGTCCATGGCCAGGGACGGATAGGGTCCAGGGTAAACTATGTTGATTATTTCTTCCTGTTCAGTACACAAGCTGCAGGAAGGATAACTCACCTTCCCTCCCCTTCCCCTTTTCAAAAAGGGTGTTTGAATTTGTTATATGAAAGAGGACAGATTTTAAAAAGGGATTGTTTAGAGTGTCAATATTTCCTAGCCAGAATTGCAAAACATTTAAATGTAATTAAGTATTAGGATTAATTTGTTAATCCGTATATTTTCCCTTGTCCATTCAAGAGATGTATCTCTAATTAAATTTCCCTTTGGTCACACTAATGAAAACAATATCGTCTACAACTCTCCCCATACTCAGCATGTGTGGATAGCTGTGATAAGGCTGGATAATTACAGGATTAATAATTGGCCTTTTCTTGAGGCTGAAAGCTATGAACTGTATAGAAGTTCATTGAGTAACTTGAAACCGCATCCATATGTCCTATGCTCTGTACTGTGACTTCTAAGGATTCTAGCTTCTCTCCCCCTCCTTTCCTCTCCTCCCCCCCCCCCAAAGGATAATAATTATAGCATGACTACACAATTGTTTCCTGTTTTCTCATTTTTTGCATTACATAGTTCTCTCACTGCCATAAGCAAGAAGGTCAAGTAGTTCTGTGATGATAAAAATAAGGACTGGATCTTCTGAGTCATTAGGAAAAGGAATTCACAGTCAGGGCAGACTTCCTCTGTTTCTTTCTCATCACCAATCTCTGCCTTCTCTACAATTTCCAGTTTTAGCTGCTGAGGGTCTTCAGAGATTTAGAGACTTATCTAGGATCAGTCAGTGTCTATGTCTATGTCCGTCTAGGTCAGAGCCGGGATTGGAACCCGAGTCCTGTTGGCTTTAGAGACCTTCTTTCCATCCACTTCACCAAGCTGTCACTCTGCAACTTGTATAAGGGTCAGGAAATACAAAGTGATTCTCTGACAAAGATTTAGTTCAGTTCATTTTTTGAATTCAGGTCAATTTCGTTCAATTAATTTAATTTAATTTTTATTTTATTTTTTTAATTTCATTTAATTTTGGATTAATTTATTAAGTGGTAATGCAAATGACTTTGCTGCTGCTGGAGATATAAAAGGCAAAATGGAAAAAAAAAAGTCTCCTTTGTGTTTAAGTTTACATTTGGAAAGGGAGGGATGGTGAGGGAAGTATATGTATTGGACAAGATCTACCACTTAATTGATAGAGGGAAATCTCAATGAAGAAAATCCCCTTAACAATAAAGATCAGCAACTGGCACAATTAACATTAGTAAATCATCTGGGGCATTGAGAGATTATATGACTTACCCACAGTCACAAAGCAGTCAATCAAATAACATTTATTAAGTGCCTATTATGTGCCAGGCACAATGCCAAGTCCTGGGGGTACAAAGAGAGGCAGAAGATAGTAACTATTCTCTGGGACCTTCTTTTGGATGCAAATTGCTATGTACAAACAAGATAGAGCACATATTCAGTTAGCATCAATAATTAGTGAAGATGGAAGCTAACAAATGGCTTTATTTTTTCTCCATCATTTCTTCTTCCCCCATTCAGTCCCATCTTACTTCTTGCCCTACACCCTGAAATAGCTTCTCTGTTAGGGAATGTGAGGTACCCTTGTCCATGAGGTCCATAGTGCTTATTTTGGTATTTCCACTGTAGGGTGTTGTCTCCATGTCTCTCCCTGGACCAAATGAATTTGTTTTAAAAAGGTGATGTGAATATTTGTTTTATGCTACTCAGTATATTTTGTGGAATTTGGTCCATTTTCCAAATCCTTCTCTAATTGGGGATCAATACTGTGAAAATTAAAATGAATATACAATAACTCAAGTATTATATTTATAAGATTTATTAAAATAATTAAGAAATTAGAGTTAAAAGGGAACTAACTCCCTTAAGCCTTGAAAAAGAAAGAGGAGGAGGGAGGAGTTACAGCAAACTTATAACCAATCATGTAACCACACAAAGGAAAGGATGCAGGGTAAAGGATGCTGGGAGATGCAAAAGGAATTCAGGGAAACATAGTTCAAAGGTTAAAGATTTTCCAAATACACAATACTCAAACTATAGAATCATTCATTTAGAGTTGGAAGATACTCTTAGAGGCCATTCACTGAGAGATTTTGTGTGCTGCCATGATCATACTCATACTCATGATCATACATATGATCATACTCATAAGTATGGGGCAGAATAAAAGATTTACAGCTTCAAAGAAATGTAGAGGCTGGCAAGTATAATATTCTTATTGTACAGAGGGATAACATGAAGCTAAGAAGCTTTATGACTTCTCCAGAATCACAAAGCTAGTAGATATCTAAGGTAGGATTTGAACTCAGACCTCCTTGACTCCAGAACCCATTGCTCTATCAATGGTGCCAACTTGTGTGATAGGGAAGAATTGCTATTTTTCTTGGCAAAGAAAAAAGTAGGTCAGCATTTCCTTCTCCAGCTCATTTCATAGATGAGGAAACTGAGGCAAAGCAGGTTAAACGACCTAATCACAATCACACAGCTAGTTAGTATCTGAAGCTGTATTTAAATTCGGCTCTTCCTGACTCCACGCCTGGCACTCAATACACTGTGCCACCCACTTGTTTCCATTACTCTACAAAGTATCTCAAATGAGATCTTGCTCACTGAAGTATAAAATTATTACTAAAACATACTAGTTTTTTTTTCTGTTTTGTTCTCTACAGTCCTGTGGGACTCATATGCTCATATACATATATGGGACTCATATACCAAGAAGGGATGTAGTAGGTGGACTATTAGACCAGGCAGATAGGAAGATCTAAGTTCACAACCCTCCATAAATGCCAGGGATGTACCCCTAGGCAAGTCACTCAACTTCTTAGCATCAATTTATTCATCTATAAAATGGGGTATAATAATACAACCTACCTCTAAAGGCAAATGTGAGCATCAAGTGAGAAAATATATGTAAAGCATGTTTCAAAACCTTAAGTTGCACAATATTTTTTAAATTTAATTAATTTATTTAGTCAATTTAGAACATTATTCCTTGGTTACAAGAATCACATTATTTCCTTCCATCCTCTCCCCAACCCTTCACATAGTTGTGCAATTCCCCTGGATATTACTTGTGTCCTTGATCAGAACCTATTTCTATGTTGTTATTTGCACTAGGATGTTCATTTAGAGTCTACATCCCCAATCATATCCCCTTGACCCATGTATTCAAACAGTTGTTTTTTGTCGGTTTTTCTTCTTTACTCCCACAGTGTTTCCTCTGGATGTGGATAGAGTTCTTTCTCTTGGATCCCTCTGAGTTGTTCATGATCACTGCATTGCCATCAATTGAGAGTCCATTGCATTTGATTGTATCACAGTTTGTCAGTCTCTGTGTACAATATTCTCCTGGTTCTGCTCCTTTCACTCTGCATCAATTCCTGGAGGTCATTCCAGTTCCCATGGAATCCCTCCAGTTTTTTATTCCTTTGAGCACATAAATTGTACAATATTAACTATTATGTCTTCCAAATTTACTGAAGGAATGAGAATTGCCTACACACATAATTAAGATGAACCATTTAGGTGGTCCAGTGGATAGAGTGCTAGGTCTGATATCAGGAAGACTCATCTTTTTTATTTCAAATCTCTTCTCAGAAACTTACAAGCTGTGTGACCCTTCTTAAATCATTTAACCCCATTTGCCTTAGTTTTCTCATTTGTATAATGAGCTAGAGAAGAAAATGTCAAACCACTGCCAGGAACATTCTCAGTGGGTTCGTGAAGATGGGGACATGACTGAAACAACTCAGCAATAGCACACTTAAAATGATATTTTTTCTTTCAATTCATTTCCTTCTTCCCTCCCTCCATTCCCAACTTCCTTCTTTCCTTCCTGTCAACTTTTCATTTTCTTTTACATTAAAAATTCTTTTTAATGAACAAGCATTTTTTTCTCCTTCCTACCACCATTCATTTAAAAGAAAGAAAAAAAAGGAAAAAAGCAAATTCTCCTAAAATTATGCAAAGTTCTGCAAAACAGATGTCCACATTGGCCATGTCCAAAAGAATCGCATTCTGCATTTTGAATTCATCTTTCAGGAAATGGGCAGCATAGATCATCATCAATCCTCTGGAATCCTGGATTGTCATTGTACTGATCAATTTGCATAGGGCTATTGATAACTGAGATGCCTTTTCTGGAGAACTGCCTCTTCATTTCCTTTGGTCATTTGCCAATTGGGGGATAATCTCTTTGCAATTGGTTCCTTATATAACTTTCTTTTTTATTTTCAGTTTCATTGATGTGCTTTGTTTCTGCATTACTAATGTGAAGACTGGATTTAGCTATCTCCTTATTTTAACAATGAAGATACTTACTTAGCTCTTCCTTTATTGTGAAGATTAAATTATAATCCATAATTAATTTTTTTATTTTAATCTACAAAAAGGTGGTAACTCATTGTTTTAAGTAGATCTACCCATTTTAACTACAAAAAGGTGTTAAGTAACTACAAAAGGTGAACTAACCAAAAAAGGTTGTTATGTAACCCAAAAAGGTATAATCTAACCAAAGAAGGTGTGAACTAAAAAGTGAGCAGTCCTGGAGAGGTGTGTCTACAGTGATTGATAGATGTAAAATTTAGGGGAGGTGACACAAGAGAAAAAGATCTTTAAAAAGAGGACGAGAGGCCAGAAGAAGATATATTGGATTCAAGTTTCTAGTTGGATGGAGGATTCTCTGACTCGGGGCCTGGAGGAACTGGAACCCTGGAGGAACTTGTGCAGGAGACCTCAGATTGCTTTTCCATTTTAGATAGTCACCTCTGGTGAGTGAAAGGCTGATTTAGTAACCCCGCCTTTCCTCTTGAGACTCTTCCCTGATTAGAGCCTTAGTATTTCTACCTGGCTTAGAGGAAGATGGAGTTTCATCTCTCTCTCATTCCATAATATCTTCGCTCTATTGTAAATAAAACCAACATAAATTCAATTTACTTAGTAATTCATTTTAGGGGTTTAGAAATTAAATACCTGGCAACCACCTATATTAAATATATTCAAGTCTAACCACAAATAAATTTAACACTAACATTTACAGATTACTCTTGCTTTGTAGTAATACAGGGACCTCATCTGAAAGTCAATACAGTGCTTCACATTGGTGTTATCCCTACTATTTTTATTTAACAAAAATATTAGAAATATATTTTATCTTTTCCCAGTCTCACCAAATTGGGGAAAAACCCCAATTTCTAAATATTCATAGACAAGCAAAACAAATTCCCCTAATGTGTGGATGTATATGTGTATGTATGTCTCATTCCATACCCTAAATCCATCACCTCTCTTTAATGGAGTGCAAATTCCATTGTTGGCTCTCTGAAATTATGAATTATCTTTGTATTGATTATAATTTTATATCTTTCATGATTGTTGATTTTACAGTGTTGGTATTGTATAAATTATTCTGGTTTTGCTCATTTCATTAAGTCATCAAAATTCTTCATTTCCATAACATTTATGTTATAAAGAAATTGATCTTCTGGTTTTATACTACTCTATATCAGTTTATATATTTTTTTCATATCTATTTGAAATCATCTATTTACCAATTTTTATAGCACAATAATATAGCACTCTATTCATATACTATAACTGATTGAGTCATTCCTCAGAGACATTTTATACTTTTCTTAATTTTTCTTTTATTCAATTTGACCTGAAAAAATGTTTTTCCCTAATATTTCTCATCATGTAAGTTTAAATTCTGGACCTCTATACAGAAGTTTTATTGCGACAAATTTTAAAATGCTTAATGAATCTGTAAGGCATATACCAAAACTGGAATGTAAGAGCAAAGGTTATTATGATCTCAGTATAAAGATGAAAGAAAGTTATACTTCTGAAAGCCCACCATAAAATATTTGTAGAATGCAATGAAGTCTTTTAGCTACTTCTTTTTATATTTTGTGGATAACGATAGCATAGTGGGGTTGCTCATTTGTCCATTTCTCATTCTTCCTGCAAATGCAAAAGTTTATAATGCCTTTTCTGACCTGAAACCAGTTCTAGCTCATTGCTCTCTGAAATGGTTGTAATGTAACAATGTAAAGATCCTTTCTTTCTGTGTGCGTGCTACCAAGGTGCTCCGTGTGTTTTTAGAAATAATATAAAATATATATTTAGAAATAATATATATAGAAATAATATGATATGATTTAACATAATATATTTTATGATATGGAATATGATAGAATGTAAAATGATATACTGATTTAATAGCATATCATATAGGATGCAATACAACACAACTGGATCTAATAAAGTAATGTAACATATATTTGGTTCTTTATGTAACACTACCTATGGTATACTTCTCAACTAGTCATTCCCATTGCCTCATTTGGTTCTCCAGAAGGCTGTTGCAATTTCAGGTTCTAGAGTTATCCTATGTGGTCAGCTTTTTCAAACTATAACTCTTGAGTCCCTCACTAACATTCACATCTAGTACAGTAAATATTTTAAATGGCACTGTAAAAGCAGTAACTATAAAATATTCCCTCTCCTGTAAATCCTTAGAGCTTCATTCCCATTTAAATATACATGATTTTCATGGGCAACACGGGCTCAAACTTAGAGTCTAAGGGTTGTGACTTTTATATGGGGGAAGATACATGTGACAAAGATAACACAACTATTTTTACTGCAAGTCTTGGAAGTCTTTCCCCTGTTCCTAGATTTCTTACTCAGCCCTTCTTTATCATTTCTCTCAGGTTCTTCATCTGGGTGCTCAAGGTCTTTTCCACTCAACAAATCAACTCTTGACTACTCAAGCTCATTATTTCCTGAATTAAGAGCTGACTCGTTTCTTTGTTGTTGGGGTATTATTTCTCCATATTGCTTCTTTTTTCAAATAACTACCTTTCTAGTGAGAAGTTGTATAAATGTAATCTAAGCTGTATTCACTTATTCTGTTTGAAAACAAGATCCTTCATACCAGCCCCACCTCTGACTGGTCTTGCACATGTGTCACCATGGCTTTCTGGCAGGGGATCTGAGAGCCATGTACCCAGAAGTCCCTGTTGGTGACTTGTCTGGGCTGTAGACCTGGGGAATCCAACTGAAGTTAAGTCTAGACTATCAGGAACACAGAAGTGAAGAGATATCATTTGTATATGGAGATTTTGAACCCTAGACTTCATTCCCCAGAAATCCTTGGTATTTCTCAGAATTCCCTATAATCTCTCCTGAGTCTCCATGTTGACGAGATCACAATTGGTATTTAACTGGCAGTAACACCTCCCAAGCTCTCTTCCTTTGCAAAGATGTAGCAAGGTAAGCTAAGTGTGGGGATTCTGAATTGGCTAATCAGCCATGGGCACATGATTTTTATTTTGTATCTTCTTTATTCCTTGATTTCCAATAATCCTTAATAAATCTCATAAAATATAATATTTATATTATTAGAGATATAATTTAATTTTTACACATTGGCCTTATAAGAAAGGGGACAGGGCAGTAGCGAGGTCTCTTCTGATGTGGCTCTCTCTACATTCTATTTGCTTGGTCTTATCTGGCTGAGTGATCTGGCACAGCTTGGAAACCTTTTCTTTTTTGTTAGGTAAGTGAGGTGATCTTTATTTCTCTCTCAACTTTACTAAAAATAATGATAAATTATTATACAGTCTCCAAGAAATTTTAATCATAACAAAGTAGTTATGTTTCCAGGTGGATAGAGAAATGGACCTGGAGTCAGGAATACCTGATCTCATATCTTGTCTTGGATACTTATAAGCTATGTGATCCTGGACAAATCATTTAGCCTTTTTTTTTTTGCCTTAGTTTCCTCATTTGTAAAAAGGGAAGAGTAACAACATCTACATTTCCATGTTGTGGGGATAAAATTAAATAATATTTGTAAGGTACTTTGCAAAACTTAATGCACCATATAAATGCAAGCTATTGTTACACGATTGTTTGAATGACGCATCATCTCTGTTCTCTCAATTGTGCCTCTAATTCTATCAAATCCATGAACACTTCTTCCTCTGGGTAAATCATTGCCATGGCACATCCTCAAATTCTGAATCAGTCGCATAAAGATTACCTAGGTTTGGGTCAATTTTCTATCAACCCAAGATTGCTCCTTTTTATTCACTTTGAGAATAGTTTTCATACCTCATTAAGGAACCCTTTGGTAAAATTTTAATATTAAACACATCATTAAGATTTTGTGATTATATTCTGGTTTAGGGGATGATGGATCTCAATCAGCTCTGCTCTAGACATTGTACTACCGGTTGGTTTTAGTCATGAAAGCCAGGGTTCAAATCCAGCCTTTGATGCTTATTAATTATCTGTCCTACTCAAGATATTTGACAACTATGCACTTCAGCAAACATATGATGTTGTAGGTGGGTATAATCTGTTCTGTGGTGGTGGAAGGAGTTCCCTAGACTGAATGAATTATAAATCTTTTGAAGGAATAAGTTTGGCACAGAAAGAGACCCTTTGGAATGTTGCAGGAGTGTGACAGTTGGAAGGAACAAAGAGGCTTGTGGGAAATAGAACAAAGGAGGGGATCTTTGCTCTCTGGACTCTGAGGGAGACAGGAGACTGAGACCTGAGCTTGGGACCCAACACTGGGATACCTGAGAATTTCCTGATCTTTCCCTTGTACTGGAGCATCAGAAAGCATTCCTGAGTTCACCTGAACATCTATCAAAGGAGCAGAGTGACCTTCATCTGCTGTATGAGGGACATTTAACCCAAAACCTCGCGAGAGTCACCCTGAAGACCTGTCCTGACTTGTGCCTTTCCAAGAAAGACACTAGGGACCTGCCTTTAGGTTAGACAAGCAGATAGTTTAGAGGAAAGGAGGAAGAACACAGAAGCCACAGCCATTTGGTTCAGCTGAGCAGATACAACTGCCTGTGTATCATTTAGGGTCTCCTAATCCCTCCATCCTAACCTTATTAATTCCTGTTTAATAAATGACCCCCCTTCAGAGAAATCGTAGTCAGATTAAGGATTTTCTATTAGAGAAAAAGTAAGAAGAATAAAGAGGAAAAAGAGGGAATTGGGAAAGGCTGTGTAGTAAGCTTAGGTCAAAGTCAAATCCAGAGCTGAATGTCATTCAGTCTTTCCTGGCAGGACTGTGTCCAGAGGAGGTTTTCTTGGGTTCTAGGCATTTTGCAGAGCCTTGGAAAAAAGTCTGTGCCTTGTCCCATAGAAGCCTCTTGTTTGGGAAGCAGTCCGGGTCCATCCCTGTTCAAACATCATCACAGGGATACCCTTGTTGAATCCTTTAGTGAGGGGGAGGGAGAGCTAAGCAGACTTTTAGTCAACCACAAACTCTTAGTCTCTCTCTTTCTCTCTCCCACATCATCATTACTCCCCCTCCACTGTTTCAACCTAACACTTTCAAATATAAGGTATAAATATCCAACACCAAAAAACAGAATTGAAGAAATAATAGAAAAATGAAGATAATCCTGCAATATTGCTATGTTCACAGCCTCATCATCTGCTGACTATTTCTTATTTATTTTATTTTTTTAACCCTTACTTTCCATTTTGGAATCAATACTATGCATTTGTTCTGAGGCAGAAGAATGGTAAGGGTTAGGCAATGGGAGTTAAGTGACTTGCCCAGGGTCACACAAGTAGGAAGTATTTGAGGCAATATTTGAACCTAGAACTTCCTGTCTCTACACCTGGCTCTCAATCCATTGAACCACCTACCAACCCCCATTATTTTCTCTTTAGATTATCCTCCTCTGCACCACAGAATGTCTTTAATTAGTATGGTGCTCTATGCACAATGTCAAAATTTAAAGTTAATAATTTATTGGCCAACCAAAGTGATTACATAAGATAAATTAAATGGATAAATGTACAAACCAAGTTTGAGTTTGGAATAATAACACATTTATGTAAACTTTCAACTTTGCAAAGTGTTTTCCCCATAACTCATTGAAGTAGATAATAAACTATTATCTCCTTTTTTACAGTCGAATGATTGAAGTCTCATGAAATTCAGTGCCCAGTTTATTATCTCAGCATTTTTGTTGTTCAGTCACTTCAGATGTATCTGATTCTTTGTGACCTCTTTAGAATTTTCTTGGCAGAGATACTCGAGTGGTTCACCATTTTTTTCCTCCAATTCATTTTACACATGAGGAAATGGGGACAAACAGGGTTAAGTGACTTGTCCAGTATCATCCAGGTAGGGAGTGTCTGGGGCCAATCTGAACCCAGAACCTTCTTACTCTAGGCCAGACACTATATTGGCTCTACCACCTAACTCTCCATGGTCTCATAGCTAAATAACTCAAATTCAAATTTCCTCTCTCTAGGTCTGCATTATCTGGAATGAGATTATTATCTATTGACTAGTATGAATTGCTCTATTTTAATTTCTACTTACTATTAGTATTTTTTTTCCTATTTTCAAGTCTCAAGTCTTCCTTTTAAAACATCTACTTATTTGCATATTCTTAAGGAATTCTAACTCTTAGTGTCCTCTTTTACAAGAATATCTTACCTTGTATCAATCAAGAAAATCCTAAGAAAAAATATCTCTATTAAAAATTACAACTTATATACTAATATCTGATTTAGAAGAGGAAGAATTAAAGAAATTAGGTAAAGAATTTCATGAGACTTTCCAACCTAATTCAATAAAGTTCTTGACATCCAGTGAATCTATTACTAATTTCTATTTTCTTTTCTTGATACAATTAAAATAAATCCAGTTCTAATTCCCAAACAAGTTGAGTGTTTGTCTGTTTGGTTGTAGTTTCTAGCCATTCCTGTTCAGTTATAAAATTCGAAGATTCTCCCAGATCTGTCTACAGAATTTCTTTTATTAATATTTGTGGAAACTTAAACCACACAGGGGCTGCCTGGAGGACAGAAGATGTATTATTCTTATTTGGGGTTGTTTAATTGTTTAATATTCCTTTTGCTATCTTCATACATTAATATTTATTAGCATTATCTAGTTGGAGCTTTATTTTATACTTGGGGATATATTTTCTGGCATCATTTACATAGTTAGTACTCATGATTTCCAATGTGCTTAGCAAACTGGATGATTAATCTCAGTAAGTAAAATGTAAACTAAGTAGAGTTAAAAATGAGGTGGTAGATCTCAAGGACACCTGAAGTACACACTGGTTTTAAAAAATATAGGCTAGCCAAGCAGATTGATTACTCATGGGCTTAGGAGTGATTTTAGTTTCACTTAAGAACTGAACACTTGTATTCAATAGTTGGGTGATATATAAGGCTTCCTTTTACTTTCTCTAATCTTTCACTATATATTTCAGTGAAAAGGATAAGAATTGTGACACTCTTTACTAGTTTCCTGTGAACTACAAAAGTGTAATATGCACTGAGATATGTGTCTATTTGCAATTATAGTTCTAATTCTGTATGCCTATTAACTGCCTTTTCTTTCTATTTGTATGCACAGCTTATAAAATAATCTTATTGACTCTTTTATTATTCAACATGTTAATTTAATATTTTTGAAAAATTAATAAAATATAAATACAAAAAGAAGATAGATCACTTCACAATTCAATGAGAATCATATAAATATTCAAGGTTTTCAAAGACAAGATGATAGTTTATATATTTATATATTTATGTAGAAAGGGATAGTTTAATCATGTAAGTATTTATTGTGCATATATCTGAAAAAATGACCCACAAGACATGGGCTCTTTCTCATCAGAACTTTGATATAGTAGGATGTGATGGGGATTCATTTGAAGTCACTTATTTGTCAGTGGGTGGTGTAAGTTGGGGAGAAATGAGTTATCTGTATTGTCAAACAGTGGAACAAGAGATCACTGCCCTACCCATCTATTCTTCCAATAAGGTGAAATCTGGAAGTCAATAAACTTGATGTTTTCTTCCAATCTTCTGGAGTGAAAATTTCAGGCAATATTTCCACAGTAGTTTCTCCCCAGGATAGAATCATTGCTATTCATAATGCTCTTGATCTTAAACTCTCTCTATCAGGATCCAAGGGGAGATGGTGATCAAGGTTGTGGTGGTGATCTGACTGCCTGGCACATACCATTCTTTATCTGTCTCACAGGGTGTCTGGTAGCTTCAATCTTTTTCAATTCAATGGCAAAATTGAGTCACTAATAAAATTTTTTGCAGGATCTCATGATGGAAGATATATGTATGCAGCTGCCCATTCAGTTTGAGAGGGTAATTCATGGGCAGTGTTTGCAAACCTCGAACTTTTGTATGAGAAAAGGGTGGAATTTTAATTCGATTGATAACATGAGGCAACAATCTTGCTTCTTTCCAGACAGAGAGGGGCTATTTTCTTGATTGTACCTCATGGGTAACAATGATTTTTGAGAGATCATGGACCCCACATTTCCTAATTTCAGGAGTTTGGGCATTGATGAAGAAGATTTCCTTGAAATTACCTGAAAAGCATGCTTCTTGTAGAATGAAGAGGATTGTTAATATGATCTCCATAGTGGAAGGACTAGAATCATGTAATGGTGAATTAGGATGGGCAAGAGATCTTCCTACTGGCACTATTTCTATGCCACTATGATGGGAAGAGAAATGCTTATTCAGCAACCTCCATAGTATGTTTGCCTTCTGGGAAGATCCTAACCACAGAGTGGCACTACAATTTGTGTTGAGATATACGTATTTCTCTGGAAAGGAGTGGCTTACCAGAATGTCATAAGGTTACCCCTATAGCATTCTAAGTTAATTTCTCTATAAGAAAAAGATGAATAAGTTGTTGGAGTGTTTTCTGTGTCTGTTTATTGTCATAGATTTTTTTTTTGCTTCTGCTGCATTTTCTGTGTATTGAAATCAAGACAGTCCTGTTCCTGATTTGTATTTAACACCTTGAGTGATTCAATGAGAAATGGAAACCCTGTTATCCAAATTTAGAACAATTTTCACATACGCTATACCTTATGTATCTTTAGACTTTTTTTTTTAAATAGGTGAATGCATTAAGGCAAGGAGGGAAACTGGTCCTGAAGGGTCAGCTTCGGAACTGAACGAGAAAGGTCTGTGTGAGCCCCAAGCCTTGAGGTGGGGCCTGAGCCATGGATTATGTGGAAAAAATTAAAGCCCTTGACTAATGATCACAAAGTCATGGGGACGTTGTTTAATTGATATTATACTAATAGAAAACTGGAAGAGCCCATCTACTATCCCAGACAATACATGCTCCAACTTTTTAATAAGCAAGGTTTACTTGAACATAATTATAGAGGAGACTGGTAGATGATTTTGAAGAGTTTGGATTCATAAAATATAAGAATATTAAAAAGTCTTCTTTCCTTCCCTTCCTTCTCATCTTCTACTCTCTTTTCTATTGTCTTTACTTTTTTTTTCTTTTAGTTGAGGCTAAAGTACCCTAAGTATTGGTTTTCATGAGAACATCATCACATATCAAAAATACAAAATTGAAAAAGCATTCCGAAGAATCTTCCCCTACGGGGCAGTTTCCTAGCAAAAAGAACAAAAATATGTTGAAACTTTAAAACTGATATTCTCATGTGCAAAAGAAAATTGTAAATGCAAACTCAATTTGCTTTTGATGCTCCAGGGCCATTATTTATTATCTGAATGAAAATGGGGAAATAGTAATAGACTTTGATGATATGCCATCCAGTCATTTAAAACAGATGCATTCCTATTCCATCAGCCTTAATGGTGCTTAACTCAGATCTCTCTCAATACCTACTAAAGAAAAGCTGCAATTAGATCTTCCGACCTTCAGGTCAGCTTTGACTCAATCATAAACCCTGGGAATGCCGAAAATATTCTGTAGCCTATAGTCAAAACCAAGGGCTCTTCTCTTAGGCAGCTCTGATAGAAATTGCAGCTTTTACAGTGGTTGGCAAATGAATGTTTTAAGAGAGAGTTATTGCTGTCTTCCACAGCAACAGGGAAGTTTATCTTAATGACTATGGTAGACATTTTATTAATTTCCATTGATAACAACTCTGCTGATCTAATTGCTTTGCTCATCTCTAGTATCTGAAAAGGAAAGAAAAAAAGATAATAGACTAATACACACTCAGCTCATTCTCTGGCCACATCTGGTTGTTGGATACATTGGACCTGATTCAAGGCATATTTTCTGGAAGAACAAAGACTGATATAAGCAAAGATTTAAACATGGATGAGCCTTGGACAACATTTTCATTTTTAAATATAAAGAAACTGAGGAAATGACAGTTGGAGAGGTTAAGAAATAGTGTGGTGGAATAGTAGAAAGAGTTTAGGCTTTGGAGACAAATTAATCACTCTTCCAGGAACCATTTATTTATTCAATGCTAAACACTGGAGAAAAAAAAGAAAAATCAAAACACAAAAAATCTGCCCTCAAGGAATTTGCAATCTAAAATGGAGAAGAAGACTTTGCTACTGTATGACCTTCTCAAATCACTTAACCTCTTGAGTCTTAGTTTCCACATCTGTCAAATGAGGAGATTGAACTAAGTAACTTCTATGATCCCTTCCAATTCTGTATTTATGATACTATGGCATGCCCAGAGTGACAGACACTTTAATTAATGGAAGAGTTCTTAAGTTAAGGTAATTAATTAATTACTCTTTTTACTATGCCACCCTACCTCCTGCAAGATTTCCAGGCTTATATTTGTGTGTTGTATACTAAATCAGCCCATAAGAACTGACCTCTTTATCTTCTTTCATAGCATGACAAACATGGAAATACATATTATATGATAATATATGTATAACCTATGTTATATTACCTACCTTCTTGGGACGAGGCAGGAATGGAAGGGAGAGAGAGAGAATATGGACTGCAAAATATCAGAAAATGAATATTGAAAAATTGTATTGATGTGTAATTTGGAAAACATAAAAAATTATAATAATTTTTAAAATGGTCTTTTCAATATTACTCTTTACAACTAACTCGTTCACCTGACACATTTTGTACACACATCTATAGAATCCCAGGAGGAAAAACAAAGGTTACTTTCCTTAAAATTGACATCCAATGAATTGTCTAGTCATGCTTATACAGCCTCTCCTCTGCCTCCCCACCCCATCTTTATGAGACTGATGCCCACTGGGGACACATGGAGCAGAAGTCAAATGTGGTGGACTATGTCATTTACTTATGTTACCTAAGCATTAGGGTGCATTGGAGTGGGAACTGGAGATGTAGGAATGGTCTCAAATGCACTTATTTTTATGTGTCATCCCCTGGAACAATATTTTCATATATTCTATTTTAATTTTTTTTTTTTACAAATGATCATAAATAGAAGGTTACTTTAATACTGTGGTGCAGGAACTAAAATTGTATCCACTCCTCATGCTTCAGCTCCATTTCTCAAAACAAAGCTGCTGCTGTTGTCATTGCAATTGTTATTGTTTTGCTGCTGTTGTTGCTCTATTTGCTTCTCTTGTTGCACTTACTGCTGGTGCTATTGTTTCTCTTATTGATACTGTCCCTGCTATTGTTGCTGCTGTGGCCATCATTGTTTTGGAGAAAATTGAAATTATATTTTTTTCTTTTCATGGATCATATTTACAAATGAAATATTTTGTATATACAAGTGAAACATTTTGTATATCTTAAATGAAGACCAGCATATTCCCTCTTTCAGGCATGTGGAATTTTTCACCCATTAAATGCACAGGACTTTTATGAGCACATCAGTACTACACTGATGATTCCTATTAGCTAAGCCTATATGAGAAGTCTGGTCAATAGGCATTCCAAACTTTCCTTCCTTTCCTTCCTTCCTTCCTTCCTTCCTTCCTTCCTTCCTTCCTTTCCTTCCTTCCTTCCCTTCCTTCTTCCTTCCTTCCTTCCTTCCTCTTCTTCCTCCTTCCTCTTCTTCATCTTGGAAAGTGCAACGGCGGATGAGCCGACGCGCTCTCTTTTTCTTTTCTTTTCTTTCTTTTTTCTTTTTTCTTTCTTTCTTTCTTTTTCTCTCTTTCTCTCTTTCTTCTTCTCTTTCTTTCTTTCTTTCTTTCTTTCTTTCTTTCTTTCTTTCTTTCTTTCTTTCTTTCTTTCTTTCTTTCTTTCTCTCTTTCTCTCTTTCTCTCTTTCTCTCTTTCTCTCTTTCTCTCTTCTTCTTCTTTCTCTCTTTCTCTCTTTCTTTCTCTCTTTCTTTCTTTCTCTTTCTTTCTTTCTTTCTTTCTTTCTTTCTTTCTTTCTTTCTTTCTTTCTTTCTTTCTTTCTTTCTTTCTTTTTCTTTCTTTCTTTCTTTCTTTCTTTCTTTCTTTCTTTCTTTCTTTCTTTTCTTTCTTTCTTTCTTTCTCCACTGTGGAGCTGATATTAATGTTGATCATATGCATAGAATTAGAATGCAATCAATAATTCCCCATAATTAGGTTAGAGATAAGGATTGGGGTTCAAGGCCAAAAGTAGGACACAATTCAAAGTAATAAAAAAGAACAAAGTTCACATGATAAAAGGCTTATCTAGAGAGTACAAATACATCTAGATGATTAAATCTAATGTCTTCTAAAGTGTTACAGCCTCCTCCAGAGTTAGGATGCATGAAATGTGTAAGATAAGATATGCATGTGAATATAATTTTCTGTCAATTTGAGCTGATTCCTATTTCTAAGAGGGACCTATTAGTTGTTCTTATTGCTCAGAATAAGTACAGTCTGCATGATAATACTGCAGTCTGAATAGCTCTGTTCTTATTAGTTAATGGCTCTTACAAACAAATGATCTTTCTCATAGAAGTCTTATAACCATGAGGATATTTTTAGTGACCACATTGGAATGGATCCCTTTTGGCTCTAGATTCTCTGAAAAATGCCCTATTGAGTCACAGAGGAAATTAGGGCAGAGTTGACTTCCCGGTAGACTCCAAACAATCAAATAGGACAGCCTGTCCAGTCTGTGATAGCTTGATTTTTTTTTATATTCAATATGTTGCTTTTTTCCCCTCCCTACAATTAGTAATCAGCTCTATCTAAAAGGACCACACCCAGGTAACTGTATCCACTGGAATCTAGGATGCTCAAGGAAGCTAGTAATTCATCTCTAGTTTCCCAGAAACCATTTTAAAGCCATTTCTGTAACAAATAACAATGAACAAGAGCTTTGGAATGTCTGTCTCTGAATGAATTCCTTATGAAGAAAGGAACAAAATTATTACAGACACAATATTCTTTTAAATGTTGGGCAAATAACCAAGCTTCAGATGCCAAGTTGTTGCTTCCTCCTCCAAGCATTCGTGTTGAATCTTATGTTAAGTATAGGCCCATTTTATTAATGTCCAAGAACACAATGTTATATTTAATCTTATTCAGTTCAGCTAATCTTTCTAGCCTATTTCGACTCTTGAGTCCATCATCAAACATATTTCCTATTACTCTCAGCTACATGTAATGGGTACCTCTCATCCATGTCCTTTTCCAAGGACAAAAACCTTTAGCATTTCATTAGAGCCTGGAACTAGTCAAGTACTGGAACCATTATGCTAGAGTCTTTTAGTATCATGAATAACTGTTAAATGTAGTGATTGAAATGTGAAAGATGGGGGAATTACCTTAGTAAGACATTCTCTCTCTCTCTCTCCCTCTCTCTCTCTCTTTCTCTCATATGTATTTATGTGTATACATACTTATAAGTAGTTCATGGTTCTAAGAGAAGAGGACAATATAGTTGAACTGATTCACCAAGAGACCAAGATAAGAAAGGAAGTGTGGCGAAGCTTTACACTCCACTAAAATCTTTTACCTTCTCCCATCTAGACTAGTATGTCTATGATTTCAGCTCCTGGAAAAAAGAGCAAGAAATCCTATATTAAAAAAAATACCATGTCTATTATAACCATGACTTTTAGTTTGGGACAAGGAGGTTACTTTTGATTAATAGTTTAATGGATTTGTAAGAATTAAATTATTTGGGAAAATATACAACAAAAGTATATACTCCAGAAACTAATATTCAGAGAGCAATATTGTCCAGTAGAAATTGAATTTACTGTCTTTGGAATTAGAGGGTCTGGATTCAAATTTATTCTCTTCATCTTACTATTTTTGTTGTACAGAAAGAATGACAAACCCTTTGGGCTACCTCTGAACTTGAATTTCAAATGTAAAGTGAGGGCATTGGAATATTAACTCGCAATCGAATAGCACTTAATGTTTCATAAACTTTTATGCATATAAAGTCCCATGTGTTCTCACTTCAAACCTGCTAGGAAGGTTTATTTTTGTTGTTGTTCAGTCATTTCAATCGTGTCTGACTCTTCCTGACCCCGTTTAGGTTTTCTTGGCAAAGATATTTATACTAGAGTAGTATGCTATTTCTTTCTCCAGCTTATTTTACAGATGAAGAAACTGAGACAAACATTTTTAGTGACTTACCCAGGATCACATAGTTAGTGTTTGAGACCAAATTTGAACTCAGGTTTTCCTGTCTGCAGGTGCTGTACTCTATCCACTGTTCCACTTACCTCCCTGGAGATACTATTAATTCCCCATTTTAAAGATGAAGAAACTGAGGCTGAGAGACATTAAGTGTCATGTTGCTAGCCACTGAGGCAGATTTCAAATTCAAACTTTCCTGAATCCAAGGTCAGTCAATGACTATTCCCTTATGCTAAATTTCTTCCTTAGTTGGCCCTGACAATTCCTACAAGCTCTAAGTCTATGATTGTAGAGTCTGATGATTTTGTCATATTTCTGAGCAGAGAAGAATATGGCATTTAAAAAGATAAATAAAGACAATATCATTTTAGTAAGGAGAGAGCACTAATACATAGGGAGATGGGGGATACTTCCCCAGGAAAGCCTTCATTAAGAAGGACAAGTGTCATGAATTGCAATGCTTATCAAATCCAGGTTTGCATAAAAATGTTTTTCAGAAAAGCAAGTAAAGCTAATGATGGAATATAATGACCTTAAATTGTTCGCATAATATTAAAGCAGAAAAAAGTAACTCTTCTTTAAACTAAGCAGTTTTGATTAAATCTCCTCTGATATATACAGAATTTCTAGAGAATTGGGGACAAAAATATAACTCTCTGCCAAAATGTATATGTCAGGTAGGAACGTCGTAGTGTATGTGGTTATCTGAATGATGAGGCAATGACAGATATGATGAGAATTTTTTTAAAATGTAGGCTTGCCTTAACTTTTCTATTTCTATGAAGGAAATTACTAGAGAGAAGTGTAACAATGTTATATTGCTTAAGTTTTCTTATGGAGAGCTGGGGAATTTTCTTTATTATAAATCCAATCCATTAGCACTATGCCTGTTTTAATTAAGCACTACGGTTACCATCTATTTTCTGAGTTTTCATAAATTAATAACATTAATGATAGCAATAGAAAAGTAATAATGGTAATAACTGCACATTTATTTAGTGTCTGTATTGCATGAGGTGACATATAGCTCCTATTCCACAGGGTTTGTACAATCTCTTGTAAGCAACTTTCCTGAAATTGGGTTTTCTTGCTTGAACACTGATTCTTTTCAGCTCTTTCTTCCCTTCTTTGTATTTCATACTCTCTTCTATCTGGCCACTTGTTTATGAAAGGTCCTACATCTTCCTATCGGATCGCAATTCATTTCTTCAATCTTCTAACTTCTGTGGACCTGCAAGAAGGTAGTCAAGCAAGGTCTGGGGAGGCTAACTCTTTGTCTGAGCCCTGATTTCATAATGACCTTTAATGACACAGATCATAAGTTTTCACTCATGATCAAATCAATTAATTTGTCTCTGACTTGTATTATGAATGGATGAAAATTTTATTTAATAAGGACATGCAGTAAGGTTTTATTGTGTGCAAAACACTGTCCTAAGCACTGAGGATGCAAATAGAAAAAGAAGGAAGGCAGTTCCTATTCTCAGGGAACTCACATTATGCTGTAGTATCTTCTTTCTAGGTCCTTCCTCTAATCTACCCCTTCCTACCCTGCCTGGCCCCCAAAACTCCTTTCCTATCTTTACTTCAGGGATAAACTTACATTTGACAGACAGAAATGGCCTCATTCCTCTCCTCCTTGCCTCCTTTCCTTCAAATAAAATCCCCAGTCTCTTTTTTTTTCTCTTTTTTTTCTGGTGATTAGCTCCAGTGCCTGTCACATTGAACATGTTTACTAAATGCTTATTAATTCTAAAATAAATCTGTCCTATCCACACTATTTTTGTCAGGGTGATGAAATGGGGCACACAGTCCTTGGTCACCCTAAGTCTCTAGGGGAATCCCAAGTCAAAAGAGGACACAAGAAATTCCTCAATCTTTGATCCACAAGAATGTTGGTGGTGGAAGAAAGTTGACCCTGATTCAACCAAAGAGACAACAGCATAAACAAAGAATCCTTTGAGAGATACATTTCCTTCTGGTTTACATGCATTTCCCCTAGTTTTATGATAAGGATGTCAAGCATTTAAAATTAGTTGCTCTGCTAGGAGTATTATGTTTTATGAGGTTTATTAAAGATTAAGAATTTAAGAAAGTACAAGTAAGAAAGCACGTGCATAGGAGGGCCAAAAGGCCCATTCAATTTCACTTACATCATGAGAGACGCGTCTGCTTGGAAGCGAAAGTAGGAAGAGAGCATCAGTAGGCTTTACATCCAGTTTAAATAGAAATTTTTGATCTCGCCCAGGTGGAAATCTCAGTGAGATTAGAGGGCATCTCGGGAACTAGAGCAAGGACTTCTGGGGATTGAAGTCTGGAGTTCAAATCTCCATTTTTACAGATGTAGTAACACAGATGTATACCTTCTGTTTGCATCTCAAATATCACTAGATTCTCTGACATATGCAACTCACCCTTCTTTCTGATCAAGGCCTAATATATCATGAACAATGTATAACTGTCCTACCCCAGACCGCAAGAATGTCATCTAATTCTCCTTCAGTGTCTCTCTCCCTTACCTTCCTTTCCAGTGTCGCATAGCTTCTGTTCCTTTAAATTATAAAAACCTGGGACCCTTTCTCCCCAGTGGAAGCCAATTTCACTTGCACCTGCCTCCCAGACATTCACATGATAAATTCCTCTATTTTTAAAGATTCTTTGGAGCCTAGTAATTCTTTAAGTGGGTACCCACCCAAATCAGATAATATCCAACTCTTACAACAGTGATACAATAGAAGAAGAAATGGATTGATCTCTACTAATCAGAGAAAGACATGAAATAACTACCTTATTCAATCTTCATAGACTAAATGTTTAGACCTACATGGAAAAATGTTTCACAGCAGATATATGACCATGGACAAATCACTTAGTATCGCTGAGTCTCAGTTTGCCTCCCTGTAAAATGAGGGGTTGGGACTAGATTTTCCCTAAAGACCCTTGATATTCTAAAATAAGTTATCATATGAACCTCCTAAACAGAAGAACCATTGTTAGAAGAACAGAGTAAGTGGAAGAGAATAGAGGGAGGTATCAAATTTATTTTTTCCATAGTCACGGTCAGACATATCTTTGGGGTATTCAGGGTCACATGGCTCCCAAGTCCAGTCTCTGTGTTCTACATTCCCTAAAAGCTGAGGCTATGGAGGTAGATGTCACTGCTAAGATCAATCTCAGATCTGAGCTGATGCTTCTAAGGAGAAAACTGGTTTAGCTGGGAATCTGAAAACCACCTGATAGAACACAGCACAAAATGGGAAATGGAGTAGGTTTTCAAAGGGCTCTTTTCTAGCTCAAGCAGAACCAAGGATTCTGGGGAGGAAGTGGGAGGCTCTGACCTAAGGTAGAGGTCAAAGTTTGGGCCAAGTACTGTCATACATAGGGTAACTGTGCAGGGAATTGGTGGCTACTTGATACTGAAACTACCTACTTGAGTTAAAGGGGCTTTTTGCCTTTATTGGAGGCCTTTTTTTTTTATGAGGTATCTGGGAGAATTGAGGTTTCTGTGTATGGCTTTTTTGTGTTTTGTGTTTTGTTTTTTAGTTAGAAGGAGGCTACTGGACTTTTTAGAGTAGTATTTCCATACAGAGTTACCATTGCACATTCCATGGGATAAAAATAGAATCAGGCTGGATTTTGAGGGAAAACAGGAACACAAAGGTTTTCGTGCATCAATCCTACTAATAACAGTTTTAGATTAACAAAATAACCCACTCTGAAGGCTTTATTGACCCTGCATTCAACTGCAGAAAACAGGCTTCAGTTTATATGTCTTGGATCTATAATGACTTCTCATCATCAAAACCCCTTTTACAAGTGCCTAAATAAATGTGGAACTGTATAAACATAGAGGTTATCTACACACCTGCTTTGATGAAAAGCAATGTCTTCCCCTTTTTATTTTGTGTTACCAAGCACACTGGGAGTGTCTAATAAAATGTAAAGTAAGATTGTGACGGGAGTAAGGTTAATAGTCTGATTTAACAAAAGCTTGGGGATATAGAGCCAAGAAAAACTAGTTCCTTAGTAAAAACCAGAATCACTAAAGTCTCAGTCTGGATCAATTTTCCACAAACTTAGAATTAACTGCTGGCATGATGGACCAAGGAAAATAATCTGTTCACTCATGTACTATAAGCATCAAAGGCAGTACATTGTAGTATCACGTCAGAAAATCACTGGGTGATTAAAATTAGGGAACCATAAGCTACTTTTCAAAGGCACATCTTGCCCAGTAATGGACCACCTGGGGAATGAGACACAAAGATGTTCCTCTAGTTACTTACTATCAACCAAAGAGGAAATTCCAATATGTACACTTAGTCATTTAGCAAGCAAAATATTTGAAGGGTAAGCCCTCTTTTATCTCAGGATCAATGTGAAGTCTCCAAAATGCATCTGATCAAAAGCATTAGCTAGCCTCCAGATATCTTTCCATATGTCAATTTTAAATTTACGTTATCCATTCTAGAAGTATTTAATTCAATTTTCTGACTAGATCAGCTATAAACGTCCTATCCCGGTCAAATTACCCTTTAAGCAAATTTAATTAACAAAAATTCTTCTGTTTCAAGTGAATCAGACAACAACATTCAAGTCAACAAATATTTCCCAACCTTATTGGAGGAATCATGATTGATTTTGAGATACAAAGACAACAATGAAATAGCTCTTACCCTCAATGAGATTATAATTTAGTTGAGAGAAAGAGGTAAGTATTAAAAATAATTATAATAATGACAATCGTAGTAGTAGCTAACATTTACATGGTGCTTACTATGTGCCAGGCATTATGTTATACATTTATTAATTATTACTTCATTTAATCTTGAGGAGGATTATGGAGGTAGGTGCTAGAATTATCCCCAATTTACTGATGAGACAGATAAGTAAACAGAGGTTAAATGACTTGCCTGGGGTCACCCAACTAGTGTCTTTTAGATGGATTTGATCTCAGGTCTTCCTGACTCCAGGTCCAGGTCTCTATCTACTTCGTCCCCTCACTATCTCTATTCGGACATTTTTGTCATAGGATTAGAGATTGGACTGGATCTATGAAGTTTTCTTTAGAGAACTCACAGATGGGATAATGAGAATATTAGAGAGCTCTCATGAGTTCATATCCCCTAACCCAGATGAACTGCTTTCCTAGGATCACAGAAAGACTTAGAACTGTAGTTCAAGCAAAGAGGCAGAGGTATAGCTCAGGAAAGGTCTGAAGGAAATGGATCCATTTGAATTGGGCTTTGAAGTAAGGACCAATTTCCTACAGGTAGAAAGGTTCAGGGTATCGCCCATAGACCAGGAAGATCTGATACAAATACAGGATGGTAAGAGAAGCCATGAGAGAAGACTGGGGAATAGTCAGTAACCCATATGGTTGGTAACATAGTAAACAAATCTTGAAAGAGAAGAATAAGCTAGAAGACATAAGATAATAAAAATCAACTAAAGAAATGTGTATTTTATCCTGTATGTAATAGAAAACCAAGAAAGTGTTTTTTTTTTTTGCTGTTGTTATTGTTGTTGCTGTTGTTTTAGCAGGGGAATAAAATGATTAGACTTGTATACTGGGAAGTTTACTTTTCCAATGGTTTGAAGGGTGAATTAGAAAGGTGGATGAAGGGAGAAACTAAAACAATATTACAAAATAATAAATGAATGAAGGTGGTAATGAAGTCTTGTTCTAGGCTATTAGTAGTGGGAATTAAGAGAGAAAAGGAAAGAAAGAAGGAAGTAAGCATCTATTAAACCCTTTCTTTGCACCAGGAATTGTTAAGCACTTTACAAATATCGTCTCATCTAATCTTCATGATTATGAACAGCTAGGTGAAGCAGTAGATAGAATGAAACCTTTTTGCAAAAACCAAGTTTGCAGTTGAGAAGACTTATCTTCCTCAGTTCAAATCTTGTCTCAGACACTTATGCACTGTCTTACTCTGGGCAAGGCACTTTACCCTGTTTGCTAAAGTTCCTCCAAGCAGCTGTCAGGATTTATTTTATTTTTCTTTTAGCACAGGTCTTATCATGTTACCTCTGCCCCATTCAGTGATCACTAATTGCTATCTATTGCTTCTATAGTCCATTATAAATTGTTTGACATTTAAAACTCTATACAACCTCTTCGCTCTTCCATTTCCATTGTTCTCACACATGATTCAATTCAATAAACATTTGTTAAGTGCCTATTTTTTTTTTAATCAATTTGTTATTCTTGTGTTGGGTCTTGCTCTTCATGACTCCAGTTGAGGTTTTCTTGGCAGAGAAACTGGAATGTTCTGCCATTTCCTTCTCCTGATCATTTTATAGATGGAGAAATTGAGGCAAACAGAATTAAGTGACTCCACACAGTGACATATAGTTAGTAAGTGTCAAAAGTAAAATTTGAACTAAGGTCTTCCTGATTCCAGGCTTAGAACTCTATCCACTGTACCACTCAGGTGCCCCGATGACCTACAAAGTAGTGTGCTTATAATCTTTCTAAATCTCCTATCTTTAAACCTTTTCACAGGCTGTATCCTATGCCTTGAATTTATTTCCTCTTCCACTACTATATCTTGGTAACTCTGGTTTCTTTCAGTTTAAGCACTTTTCCCACAACGATGTTTTTGTTCCAATTGGCTGATAAAAATATCGTTGATGCTCTATGTATTTGATAAAAAAAATAGACAACCTCTTCAAAGTACTATGAAGATTAAAATGAACTCTTTCCTGATTGTGAGGATTAAAAAGTGTAAACATCCTACTTAAAAGTTGAGTATGGAGATCTGCCCATTTTTAGATCTAATCACCAAAAGTGTAAACATCCCACTTAATCATTAAGTGGGAAGTCTGTGACCCACGTGTGCAATAGTGGGTGACAAATCAGAATCAAACTAACTGCCCCTGGGCAGTCATAAAGCAAAGCTTCAACTGTGATTGTTAGATGTAAAATTAGGGGAAGATAGGAAGTGATTCAAAAGAAGCATCTTTAAAAGGAGCTGTCACTTCCTGTGAGAGATAGTTCTTCATTCTTTGGAGTGGAGACAGGAGACAATTCTTCATTCTTTGGAGTGGAGACTGGACCCAAGACCCTGTTCCTGCTGAGGCTGTTCTAAAATCTCTTCCTTTGAACTGACACATGGTGAGTGAGAAGCTTATCCTTAACTGCTGGATTTTCTGAAAAAACTAACCTCAGGAGCGACTTACCTTATCCTCTCTCTGATTTTCTTATTTCACTCTTTCTACATTTTGTAAATAAATTGTAAATAAATCTCTTTGTACTAAATTAAATTCCTGGAGACCATACTCTTAAATAATCCAGTCCAACCCTTTTAAAATTACCCCCCTTTTCCTCCTACAGTACCTTGCATTATTTTGTGCATATTCTGTGCTGAAACATACAATATACATATATAAATGTATTCATCTATGTATGCATGTATATATCTCTATATTTTTCTCTCTACCCTTCCAATATATTCTTCTTGAAAGTAGAGACTCTTTCACTAGAGTTTTTTTATCACCTAGCATTGTGATTCACACATAATAAGTACTTGATACATATTTTTGACTTATTGAATTTGAAAAGGTTCTTTCACGACCTTGGGAGACTTCTTCTAAGTTAGTTTTGCTGAACTGTTCATTTTTTTTTCTAAACTTGGGATTTCTCTCTGATAGAGAAAGAGAGGAGAGCTATAATAGGAAACATAGATGATGTAAAAACAAAAGATAACAATGAAATTTAACTTTTAAAATGGCAATGGGGAAAGAAGAATATGCCTTTCCCTCCTGGCCAAGTTCCTTATGTTCCAGATCCACTCACACATATGCTTTTACACTCTGGCTTTGGTTCCACTCATATTCTCATAGGTGCTCTCTTCTCTGTAGAGATCCAAAGACTTCACTTCTGTCAGAGTTGTTGATTTAAAAAAAATTCCTAATTCTCAAATGTTAGAACTGCTACATGAGATTTGGCACTGGGATAGAACATGCACTCAATCTTGCTGGTTGGATGTAGTTTAGGAGCACCTGTTTCTGTGTGTTGCCAAGATGTTCAATCATTTCCAAGATCCCTAAGTGGAGTTTTGCTCTAAGCATCACTCTGAGCCCTCTGGACATTTACACCTGAAGGCTTGAAATATACCTTCAATTGCAGAGAATTCATACCAAATTCACACATACTAAACACACACACACACACACACACACACACACATGCATGCACGCACACCCCTCTTATGATATTTCTACCTTTAAACAGTTTCATTAATTAATCATTCTTTCTGCTACTCCACAATCACTGAAACCAAGCCCTCTCTGTTTTTGACATGCAAACAGCCACCACACTTCATCATAAATGCCGAGGGTCCAGTCCCTTCACATGAAGCTGTGCTAGTAATTTATTAGTCCTGAAAGCTTCAGATGCCACTTTTGTTTTTAAATTCCATCATGGCACCGAGTTTGGAATGAAAAGAGATTTCGTGTAATTTTTTTTTCTTTTTTAGGCTTGGCTTTCACTTATATTCCTGAAAGTTCACCAAAGTGGAAATATAACCTTTAGAAGTTGGGCCCATACATGTGTATGCAGATATACACGTATCTGTATAGATCACACTACTTATCTTATTATTTCGAGTGATCTGTGATTTTACTGGTATGAGTATTCCTTCTACTAGTATAGACAATGCCCCATTTGTAGCTTATTGTCTTATTTGTATCTTATTCATGTTTTCTTATAAATTCTTCTCCACAGGAGCTCTGATCTCTATGAAGACCTTTTGGTCCTTTTACTCTCTTATGTCTATAAGTTCAACATTCAAGCTGCCCATTTTATTAACCCTTATGTAACTAGTCCATCCCCCTATCCATTTTCAAATGTTGTTATCTTTTTAATCATTTCTTATTCAAAGATCATCATTAAGAGCATATTATAGTTTATTTTCACCTATTATATATGAGTTCTGTCCTTTGAGCCACCTTCAACTTTGATTATTCAAAGCAGAGTATAACCAGGAGGATATTAAATATTAAAAATATATGCTTTGGCAGCAGGTAGGGAGCTGATTGACTTTATTGAATCTTCAGACTACAGTATAGCATAATTTCCTCTTCTTATTCACAGATCTAGATTTAGAACAAGATGGACCCTGAGAGGAGGGATGACCACTTCTCAGATGTGTTGCAGAGAGGATTTTTCTTCTGGGGTGGATATATTTGAATGGCTTTTCATGTCTCTTGACATCTTGCAGTTTGGTAGCATGTCACCATTTTTAGGCTTTTACAAAAGAAATTGTCAATTTATATTTAGTTTGTGGACTATTGTTTTATTACCTGAACTGAAGGTAGAAATACCACCTCAAACATCTAGGATGCGAGAAGATCAATTCTGATAATAATGGTGTTGTATATTCAAAGAGGACCTACTACAGTAAATTAAATATTTTCTTTTCATTTCTTCCTAACATAAAAATACGCAATAATCCTCATGCACTTAGCAAACTCCTATATGTCAAAAGAAATATTTGCTTCTAGTAGTATTAACTCATTTAGCTTTTCTGTACTGTCAATTAGAATCTACATTTAAACTATACTATAAATGACTTTTGTCTCTGATTTAAGACAGTATATCTGTCAACCCATTTTTATTACTATCAATCACCTAATCACTTTTTATACCTCTGTATTTGTGGGTTTCAAATAGTCTCTCCTGCTGTTTTGCAATTCATTTTCTTCTTAAGAAAAACAAATGGGAAAATGAATGCCATTTATGAGAGCATTGCTCAAAGTGTTGCATTTTCTTTTCATGAACCTCAGATATTCTGTGACATGGAAATGAAAGATAATGAAACTAAACTATTTCTCCTTTCTCATTTAATTCTCCTTAAACTTGTGAAAACTTTTCACTGATTATTCCCTGTAGAAGATGAGCAGGAAACCAACTGAAGTTGTAATTTCCTCTGTTTTTGTTTATTTCTATAAAATGAATGAATGAATGAATGAATGAGGGGGAGGAAAGCTTAGGTACTTACTATGCACAAATCACTGGGGATACAGATACAACAGTTAAGATATGATTAGCTGATGAACTTGTCCTCAAGAAGATGACGTGCTGACAGGAAAGGACATCTCATATAAAGAAGAGGTGACAGGGGAGATATTTTTATTTTTAAAGCTACAGATGTACCTGAAATGATAGTGCCATCATAAAACAAAAACCCAAGCTGTAAAACTCTATGCCTACGTGGAAAACAGATTGCAAACCAAAATGTTTGCCTGATTAATTAAAAACCTTAACTTGTCATACCAAAGTACAAGGCTTTTGGATGGGGACAGACTCTATCAACACTGGCTAAAGGTGGTATAGATAGTCACGTGCTGAGCACTTATTAGTCTTTGTGCTCATAGTGCACTAAGTGCTGGGCATTAAAAAAAAAAGACAAAAATATCTTGAGATCCATCAAGGATCTCACATACTAATTGGAAATACAGCATATAAACAAATATATATGCTATATGTTTGTGTATGTGTCTATTTGTAGGCATACACACATATATATATAAGATCATTTACATATATTCATTTTAAGATTTGATTGTTTAAAACTTAAAAAACTGAGAAATACACTCATGTTTGAAGACAATTATTCTCTGTTTAAAAATACTTTTATTTTTATTTGTTCCAAGTTTTCTGGTAGTCTATTTTTTGTAAATATATTTTTATTTTACTAATTACATATAATAACAGTTTTCAACATAAGCTTTCTGAAGTTACATAATCTAAAATCTTTCCCTCCCTTCCTTTTCTCCTCCTTCCCAGAAATGGCAAGCAATTTGATCTGGGTTATGTTAGATTTAAAATGGTTGAAGGCCTTAAACTGTAACAGTTAAAAGAGTGATGTTGTAAACTGTAGTGAGTTAAAATGGTGGAAGATATAAATTGTGATAGATATAAGAGAGGGTGAGTAAATTTGACCACAGAAAATATGTTTCACTACAGTGTCTTGGTTTTTAAATCAAATATAAGGTGGTCACCAGGGAAATATTCCCAATTATTCAAATACCCAAGTCAACTGAGTTTTATAGAGATTTTAATTAATACAAATGTGGAATTAAAGAAAAGAGAGAGAGAGAGATAAAGGAAATAAGTATGAAGGGCCTTAAGCCAACATGGCCTATACCTGAGTCTTAAGAGAGAGAGATCAGTCAGTCAGTCTTTTAACACTCACCACAAGGTCTGTCTAAGCAAGGATTCTAGTGACACCAGGCCAGCTCCATCTCAGCTGACTTCACCAGAGAGAGTTCCAGCCAGAGTCCTACTTAAAGAGCCTTCCAGTCAGAGACTGTTCCAAAGGGCCTCTCTCCAGAGCCTCCAGAGGGACAGAGTCCCCTCAGAGGAGCTCCAGCAAGACCTCCTTAGAGATTGTCCTCTAAGAGCTTCCCTTCTCCAGAGCCTCTCTCAAGAGATTCTTCCCAAGTGATCCTCATCAGAGATCTTCCAAAAGGATTGTCTCTCAAGAGATTCTGCTTTTTCTTATATAGGGGTTTTTCTCCTATGTCACCTCCCCTAAGTCCTTACATCTACCAATCACTGTAGACGTTTTCCAAAGGACTGCCCATCTGAATTCTTGCTAAGTTGACAAATCTCCTCAGTAAGTCTGAACCAGAAAAAATGCTGCTGTGTCGACTAATCTCCTCAGTAAATCTGAACCAGTGAAAACACAGCTGAGTCAACTAATCTCATTAAGAGAAAACTTGCCCGACCCTTTTAGGTACCTAGCATCTCATTGTATCAATTCTAAAAAACAGGAATGGCTCAAAGAACTCCTTGCCTTATTATAAGCATGGGTCCAAGTACTTTCATTGTTTAGCAAGGAGTTTCTCCCCTAAAGTAGTCTTAAGTATGGGTGGAGTAGAGGTCCTCCCATAGCAAGGATTTTTCTCCCCTAAAGCAGTCTTAAGTATGGGTGGAGTAGAGGTCCTCCCATTTCTGATCCTGGTGAGTTCTCACATCAAAATGGGGAATGTTTTCCCAGTAGGGAATTTGTTCCAATGGAGGATTCCTCAATGTGGAAATTTTTAACATTCACAAGTCTGAGAAATTTCAAGATTTACAGTTATACATGTAGTATCATGCAAACGTATTTCCATAGTGTTCATTTTTTAAAAGAGAATAATCATATAAACCCAAAAATACCATAATGAAAACTGAAAGAAGCTAAAGTGAAAAATAGCATCCTTTGATGTGCTTTCCAGCTCCAACAGTTCTTTCTCTAGAGGTGGATAGCATTCTTTGTCATAAGTTCTTCAGACTTTTCCTGCATTATTGTATTGCTGAGTCTTTTATAGATGATCATTCCATAGTATTGCTGCTACCGTACATGGGGTTTTCTTGGTTCTGCTTATCCCACTCTGCATCAGTTCATGTAGGTCTTTCTAGCTCTTTCTGAAATCATCCTATTCATCATTCCTTATAGCACAATAGTATTCCATCAGAATCCATCACAATTTGTTCAGTTGTTCCCCAACCAATGTTGGCCCACCTGACATCTACTCCTAGGACTCATGAAGGCCATCCATGTATGTTCTGTTATGATAGGCATTTTGGTGTGGAAAGAACAAGAGGGAAGAAAGAACAAGCGGGAACATATAAAAATTCAGATTTATTGTATATTTACATATCTCTATCTGTGTAAGCCAATGCATATGTATACTCACATATATGCAAGGAAACAAGGGATGATTGTAAGAGGTTGCAAAGGAGTAGAGGGTTGAAAGAAGTAGAGACCCTCAATTTTTGAGGTGAGGAGGGGGAGCATTCCTGGCAGGAGGGATAATCTACCAAAATCTAGTGATAGTAGGTGGGATACCATGTGTGAAGGACTGCAAGAGGGTGTGATGTACAATCCTAAGTACTTGGGTCAGGAAGGTAGATTGGAGACAGGTTGTGAAGGACTTTGAAGGCTAAGGAGAAGACTCTTATCTCAGGTCAAAGCAACCCTTCAGTAAAAGGTTTTTCCTAGTTCGTCCCAGTACTACTATTTTTCCTCTAAAATGATTTTCTATTTACATTTAATATATATTTCTATTCACATTTAATATTTCTATTTAAATTTTATCTATATGTAATATACATTTAATCTATACAACATATAACTTATCTTAAATGTTTAATTTGTTGCATCTTCTCTCCCCTTAGGATGTGAGCTCCTTAAGGTTGTCTATGACTTAATAGATAATCTTAGAGTTGCCTGAGGCTCAGATGGATTAAATACCCATGCTCCCACAGCTAGGAAATGTTAGAAGCTGGGTTTTGACTCAGAACTTGATTCCTAGGTGAACTCTCTTAACCCTTATGCTGGTGGGTTCTCTCTTTTTTTAATCAGATTAAGTATAAAATGAAACAAAACAAATCTCTTATTCATTAAACAATGAACAATGTGGGTGCTAATGCTATTGTGAAAAGTTTAGATAGACAGCTAAGACATTGTAAAATAGATAGCAGAAGGAATGTGCCCATTGGAAGGCATTAATGGCTATGCCTGCACACTTCCAGCTCATCCCTTAATTGTGTTAAAAAATGATAGGTTAAGCAGATGCTGGTTTTTCAGACTTGACACTTGGATGTCAGTAGAAGTTCTTAATTTGGGTCTTTTTCAAGGATATTAAAATATGAAGACCTCTGACATTAGGAGCTTCTTTAGCTATGAAATTATCCAAGGCAGGGATAATAGCTCAGAAGAATTGCTTAAAGTACAAATAGGAATTGACATTTATATAGTACTCATAGGTTTGTAAAGGACATTTTGAGTATCATCTCCTTTGAGCCTCATAACACTAGGAGGTAAATGCCACAGGTATTATTATTAGACACACTTAACTTGAAATAATTGGGTTATGAGTGGTGAAACGACATGACTACTTGTCTATCTTTCTAACTATTAACTATCTATCCATTCAATCTTATCTATTGCTACATATCTATCTATCTATCTATCTATCTGTCTGTCTGTCTGTCTGTCTGTCTGTCTGTCTGTCTGTCTTACTCTTTCTCACTCAAGATCTTTTGATTCATCACCCTCTTCCTATTTTACTGTCTTTCTCTTTCTTTCTCCCTATCCATCTATTCATCTATCTTTCCTGGTTATACAGCTAGCAAATGTAAGAGGCAGGATTTTAATCCAAGCTCTGTCAGACTCCAAGTCCACTGGTTCTTAACTTTGTTTGAGTGTCTTGTACTTCTCTGACAATATCAGAATATTTTAAATTAAATACAATAAAATTCACAGAATTACAAAAATAAATAAATTATATTGAAATACATTTATCAAATAATTTTTTAAAAAGCTCACAGACTCCAAAATTTAAAACACTCAATATGGTTATTTTTGGATGAAGTAGAAGTTATATCTTTTTACAAACATAATTTTTATAGTAAAAAATTTTACTCTCAGATTTTCTGGGCAAGGTGTTTAATAATGTCTATCTATACAATCTATTCAATTTGAAAGGAGAAAAAGAAAATGAATAAATTGGTTGTGTCTTCAATCAAAACTAAAATAAATATTGTTGATCTTCTGCAGCATAGTATCACATTATCTAAACTGTTCCCAATTAAAGTCTTTGTGTTTGCAAGAATTATCTGACCAGAAATAAGTGATTTTAGTGTGTAGGACTATGATGGCAAACCTATGACACATGTCAACACTGACACACATAGCCATGTTTAATGGCACGAGGCCACATGTGGGCTCAGGGTGCCTTAGGGCCAGGAATTCCCCTGCTTGGCCATGCCCTGCCCTGGCCCAGTGGGGAGGGCTGCTCCATGCACTGGCTAAGGGGGTGGGGGGTACAGGGCAAAAGGCAGGCACTGCTTGCCAGGTAACTGGGGCTCTTGGGGCTCCCATGGGGGCAGGGAGGAGGAGCACATGCTGTGGAAGGAGCTCTTGGGGACAGGCTGGCCTCAGGCCAGCCAGCTGGGGAGGAGTGGGGTGGGGCCTTGCCTGTGGAAGACTGGGAGGGGCTCTGGCCCACCTGCAATGGAGGAGTGCCTGGAACTGATTACCAGACACTTTTAGCACCCTGAAAAATATAACAATGGCTTTACTCACATTTTTCCTTTATGTATTTTTGAGACCTTATTCTCAAAATAATATCAAAACCAACAAAAGAAACAGATTGACAGATGAAGTTAGTAGTACTTGCTTGGGCTTGAAGTGTACAAAATACCAACCTTCAATTGAAGATTTAACCAATGAAATTCAACAACAAAAAAAGTCACCAATAGGCATATTATCTAAAGAATTCCTCTGCCCTCCTCACTTATCTTAGTTCAGGGCACCCCACACAAGTTAAATAATATCAAAGCCAACAAAAGAAACTGACTGACAGATGAACAAAGAAGTCACTAATCAGGTAAGTTAAATAAATAAATATTAAATAATTATATATTAAAATTATATATTTTTCTGACTTAAACTATAGATTTCATGAAATTATGGGATTTTTCCTTAAAGCGACACAATGCCCAAGTTATGGTCAGTTTTTTGGTGAATTTTGACACACCAAGCTCAAAAGGTTGCCCATCATTGGTCTAGGACAATACCTGGAACAGAGGTACAAAATGTGTCTTCTATGAAACACCACAAAGAGAGATCTTATGGGTACATAAGACCAGTGATAAAAAGGATACCATTCCTATAGAAATAGGAAGAAATAGAGATAGTATCAGTTCCAGGCATTTTCATTGCTTTACTTTTTAGTGCCCTAAGACAAAAATCTAGTTGACCTACCCTAGTTATGATTCTAGAATACAGAGTCCCATTTCACATAGTAAAAATAAAAGAGGCCAAACTAAAGAATAACAATAGAATTAGCCAACAATGCAGTTTGATCAAGTTCGTAATGTTGCCAGAGGGTACAGTGCATAGAGCATTTCATTTTTCATCTGGAAGATCTAAATCCAAATCGTACCTTAGGTCCTTATTAGCTGTGTGGCTTTGGTCAAGGCACTTTACTTCTATCTGTCTTCATTTATTTATATGTAAAATGGAAGGACTAGACACCATTGTTTCTAGATCTCTATAAAGATCCAAATCTCAAAACTTTATGTCTCATATGAAAAATAAGAAGAGGGAGCATAAATCCCAAAGTGACACTACTGGACAATAATCCTCATCCCATACTGAGGGCAAAATGGTCACATGTTTTAGTGCATAGAGATAAATGCCTGGGTGTTTAGCTCTGTTCTTGAAGCCTGACTTTATTTAAACAAGCATAGCAATGGATTAGATATATAAGAAAGGACAAGAGTTAATACACTTTCACTCAGAGTACAATTTAATTAAACTAATATTTAATAAGATCCTGCTCCATATAAAACTGTCTTAGGCAATAGGGATAGAGACATAAATTGTATAATTTCTGCATACTAGGAGTTTGGATTATACTGGGGAAGCTAGTTAGTGCAGTGAACAGAATACCAGACCTAGAGTTATCTTCTTGAGTTCAAATCCAACCTCAGACACTTACTAGCTATGTGACCCTGGGCAAATCACTTAGCCCTGTTTACCTCGGTTTCCTCATCTGTAAAATGAGCTGGAGAAGGAACTGGCAAACCATTCTACTATTTTCTACAAGGAAACCCCAAATGGGGTCTTGTAGAATCAGAAACGACTGAAAAATGACTGAACAACAGATTATCCTGAACACAGTTTAGAGGTTAGGGAATATGACATGTTTACACATAAATGTAATACAAGATAATAATAATAATAATAATAATAATAATAATAATAATAATAAACTTGTATAAATCTTAAAAGCATTTTAACTTTTTAAAAACATTTCACCTGTATTATCTCCTTGAAACCCCCTGGTAGCCCTGTGATATAAGTACTAGGATTGAGACTCAGAGACTTGTTTGCAGAACTAGCAAGTGTCAGAAGCAGGATTTGAACCCAGATCTTCCTGACCTTGAGTTTAGTATGCTATCCACAATGCTATATTGTTTTTCCAAGGTAGAGTATGTTAGATGCAAAGTAGGGACCCAGACAAAATGCTCTAAAAAAATTGTAGGAGTTTGGAACTGAGTACTTAATTGGAGAATGGAAAGATAGGATCTACAGAGAGAAAACAATTATTACTCAACTGCTATCAAGTCTAGCCCTTCCCCAACTTTCATGCCATAGATACTTCTAGACTCCACTCAAGATATCTAGTATTAACTTTATAGATATTATTGAATTTATTTACATACACACACACACATATATAATTAACACCTCCAACCCCCATTAGAATGGGGGAGGAGGGACAAGGACTCTCTTGTTTTCATCTTTGTAAGCTCAGCATCCACCAAAACACTTCCCAGAGTGGGTGCTTAATAAATGATGGTAACTAGAGTTTATAGAGTGCTTACCATTTGCTAGGCTCTGTGCTCTGAACTTTTGGAGTCTCATTTGAAAGTCACCACAATCCTGGGAGGTAAGTAGGTGCTATCCTATTCCCATTTTATAGGTGAGAGAAGTAAGGCAAATAGGAGTTAAATGACTTGCCCAGGGTCAAGTCTTCTTGATTCCAGGTCAACTACTCTATCCACTAGGCAACCTAGCTGCCTCTCAATAACTTCAGAACTGAATAAACATGCGATTGTGGAAGGAATAAATTCCCTTGTTTTTTAAAGCTATAAACTTCCTCTCTTCATCATATTTGTTTTGTGATTAGTGAAGCCGCATGTTTCCATGAAGGATCACTGCCTCCAGTGAACAGTAATGTAAAAGGGGCACATTTAAAATGGCAGAAATTGAGAGAATGGGCACAATTTTCTAACCTTGCCGTGGGCAGGTGAAGAAATGCCTCTGCCTGGCTCTGCACATCACCATCGGAGAGATCACCATTCTATCTATCTTGCCCCAAAAGACTCTCTAAGGGCCTGAGCATCATTGAAAATAAGGATTCAGTATTGTAGGGCTGGAATAAAACAAGAGGACCCATTAGAGAAAATAGCCCAAAGAGAAGGAGATCCAAGAATGAACTGATTTTCTGTGTACTAGAATGAAATCTTTAGAAACAGCAACATCTTTCTCCCCTCTTTCTCTCCTCTAAAATGAATGTCCCTGACAAGATGAATAAATTGGCGCAAAGGAATGAACTTCCAGTTCACTGAAAGGTAAAATCAGTAGAAAGCTGATCTGATAAATGCTTATTCACAGCCCAAGCAATATTTCATAAAATAACAGAGCCCTGGTAAATAAATATATGTTAAAGAAATAGACATCTTCTACAAGAAGGTGATTCATTTAATATGTTTCCTCTATTCCTCTCCTCTAGTCGGCCACCAGAATGCTAAGTAATACCCATTTGGTATATAATTTCTCAACAGCTGTATGCAAGAAAAAGACTGCACAAACTCATGTAGTTTATTTGGCACCTGAAAAACAATGAAGCCCTGGAAAACCAGAAAGGACTGACTACGGGAGAATTCAGCTTGATTCAGGATTGGGGGGAAAATGACTATATTTATGTCCCAATTATTAGTAGCCAAAGGGGAACGGGAACTAGCAATCAAAGAAACAAACCCCACCGACTGACCCCCGACATATTGGTCTTTACAGTTCTGGATACAAGTAGTGGAGCTGAGTTCCCATGACTGTCTAAAGCAGGAGTGAGGCTGGAGTTGCTGAAGACCTCTGATGCTGACGATGGTGGAAAAGTTTGAAACCTTCGAAGCTGACCATTGAAGCAATAGAATAGTCCTTTATACCATTGCTTAGAGAGAATCTCATCAGGTGACAGGAAGGGTAGGGTAAGATAACTAATGAACAGGTTTGAGATGGCTTGGGGAGATTATTTTTTTCCATAAGTGGATAATGATATACCTAGAAACAAAGAGATTTGGTATCTATTGTAGGTTTAATTAATATTTACCTAAAAGTGTTTTTTTTTTCTCTTTCAGAAGGCAGTAGTCTCAATTCTAAACTTTATACCTATTAATTTAGGGAGGAAATAAAAAATATATCTACTTTAGTTGCTCCCCACTTTGTTTTAGACTGCTGGATTCAGATTTGAAGTACCAAATTTGCTTTTATTTGATAGCAAATAATAGCTAATAGTTATAAGTTTAAAGTTCTGACAAGTACTTTACACATAGTATCTCATTTGAAAATGTGTGTATGCTAACAAAAGCAACATATCTTATGCCCACTGTCTTAAGATTCTAGAATCATGTATTTACAGCTGGAAGAGGCTTCAGGCTATTTAATCCAACCTCCTCATTTTAGAGATGAAGAAAATGAGGCGTAGGAAGGTTGTCACTCGACTAGATGTTCAAGTGATGAGCTTCAGGAATGGGATATGAACCTAGCTCCTCTCATTTAAAATCCTTCACTTTTTCCAAAATGGCAAAAAGCAAGGACCAGGAATTAGTTCTGGATATGAATTCACAGGACCAGGGTTTAAATCCTGGCTCAGCTATTTACTGTGGTTAAGGTACCTCGTCTATATGTGCCTCACTTGGTTCCTGATCTCTAAATTGAAGAGTGGATGCCTTCTGAGGTCCCTTCTAGCTCTAACTAGTTAGAATCTTGCAGTTAGGAATGATGATTTATCCTTTTTTTTTTTTTAAACCCTCAGTGCTTAGCACAATGCCCAACATACTTAGTTTTTTTTTACTTTTTTTTTTAATCTTACCTTCCATCTTAGAATCAATACTGTTTATTGATTCCAAAGCAGAAGGGCAGTAAAAGCTAGGCAATAGGGGTTAAGTGACTTGCCCAGGGTCACACCGCTAGGAAGTGTCTAAGGCCACTTTTGAACCCAAGACCTCTTGCCTCAAGGCCTGGCTCTCAATCCACTATCACCTAGCTGGCCCCTCACCCCAAGTTAATTCTTAAAAAGTTGTTGTTGATTGATTTTACACAGATTCATAATTAGAAATCGTCATGTCAGTAATCAGTTGTTTCATGTTAGAATTATAATTTGATGTTTTATTTCCTCTCCTTTTCTTTTCCTTCTCTTTCTTAATTTACTCTTTCCCAAATTCCATGACCTCGAGACTTGCTTTGCTTTATTTACATGACCAGTTTGTGCCAGAAGAGGGATTTTAACTTGGGTATTCCTCTCAGAGGCCAGAGTTCTATTCACTTCATCATAGTGACAAATTATTAAGTCAAAATTAAAGAAACTCATTTTGATAAAAAAATGAATTAAATGAGGCCCCTTCTTAAGGAAATGTAGTCAGGGAGAAGAAAAGGTCAGCCTTGATGGAATTCTCAAAGTAGAATTTAGTAATGCTGATATTTAGGGACCTGTCAAGCTTTGTATCAGAATTTTCAGAAACTGTTCCAAATACAATGCTTTTTGTCATCTCTTTATGCAGAAGATGATATATGTGTGACAAATGCCACTATATCCCTTCAGCTCCCTTTACTAATTTTTCTAATTTACATTTTTCTTATAATAGCTAATCTAAAAAATATGATGAAGATAGAATTTTGAAATACATTCCAAACAAGGTTAGGCCATCATCCAATTAAAGTGACTGGCAGGAGCTATAATATTAGCGTGACTGGTCAAAGTCAATTTTAATGTTAAATTTTTTTTTTAAAAATTAAATTTTCCTGGAAACTGACCTTGATGACTCCAGCAAGTGAACATTGTCAAGCCATCATTGTTACGATATGAATGAGGGAGTTGGATAAGATGAGCTCCTTTAAGTCTCCTTACAGATCTAATATTCTGTGACAATACTAGGAAGCTGTAAGTTACTCTTTGTGCTTCTGATTCTTGTTCAGGTCTTGTCTATTATTACCAAGTAAAGCCATCCACTATATTATTTAGGGATAACAGGAAGCTCCCTTGGGACATGGGGCAACTGAATCAATCATTTTCTGTGTGAAGGGATATTCACCCATGAAATCAGTCACAGCTGATAGAATTTCAGAGTTGGAAAAATATTAGAGGTTGACTTGAACAATCCTTCGACCCACTGCATAAATTCTTTCTACTATAACCTCAACAAATAGGTTATCCTGCATGTATCCTTCAGGGCATTTCATGTTTTCCAAAAAAGATAGTCTGTAACTCTTCTTGAGAATTTGGTCATCGTTGGCCCTCCTCTACTTCAATGAAAAGTTCTATTTATGTTCCCAATAGTCCAAACCTCACAAACAGTGGCTTGGATTTCCCTTCTTCCAGTTTCTTACATTGTCCTGAGATCACAGATGTAGACCTAGAACTGATCTAATACCCTAATCATATGGAGGAGGAAACTGGGGATCAGAGATGCTAATTGGTTTTGGTCAGGGTCATACAGGTAGCAAGTGGTCAAGCCAGAATTTGAATTCATGTCCTGTGATTCCAAGTTCAGTATTTTTTCCACTTTACCATGCTTGTAACTTGTACTCACCAAGTGATGCTGGTGCTGAATTCTTAGGACTCCTTTCACTGTTTTTGTCCTTTTAATTGAATTTCACCTCTATGTTAACTTCAGAAAGTCAATGGAAGCTATTCTATAAGCAGGGATTGTCTTCATTTTTATCTATGTATCTTCCATACCTATGCCTATTCCTGAAATTTTGGGGAATTTAATAAAAAAATTTTAAATGAAGTGATTGATTGAAGCCTGAGAGGAGAAATAACTTGGATGGCCAGAGAAGGAAGAGTCTTCTTTATCTAGGAGGTAAGGTGAATAAAAGATATCTCTAGGTCTTTAACCAGAAAGTCTAGGGCAGGAAAAGTTTGGGTTTGAAATAAAAGGAAAGAATGTAGAGGATAGACTTGCTCCCCCTAAGGACTGGGGTTCTCATATCTAGAACAGCAGGTGAAGGGAGGATCTCCAGACTGACATAAGCCAACTTCAGTAAATCAAGTCCACTCACTAGAGAAAATTGGAATTGAAGAAACATCTGAGGATAAGACATGACAGAAGAGGGACAATCAGGAGGGAAGAAGGGATTCAGTAGAGTAAGACATTATTTCCTCTTTATTACATGTAGGAACAGGATTCATTAAAACTAACGCAAGAACATAAACCTCACCAGCTCAGAGAAAAATGAGGTTGTCAATAGAGTTAAAGGTCACATCTAAGTTTCTGACACGTAGACTTGACTAGGAATCTAAGAATCAAATTTCAGATCAGATTTCCCGTCACTTTGCTTCTTATTCACCTCCCCATCCAGAATATCTATGTCTCTATCTATCCATCTGTCTGTCTGTCTATCTATCTATCTATCTATCTATCTATCTATCTATCTATCTATCTATCTATCTCTTTCTCTCTCTTTTCCTCTCTTTCTCTATCTCTGTCCCTCCATCTCTCTCTTTCTTTCTCTTTCTCTCTCTATCTCTGTCCCTCTACCCATCTCTCTCTTTTCCTCTCTTTCTCTCTCTCTCTGTCCCTCCATCTCTCTCTCTTTCTCTTTCTCTTTATCTCTGTCCCTCTATCTATCTATCTATCTATCTATCTATCTATCTATCTATCTATCCATCTATCTATCTATCTATCTATCTATCTATCTATCTATCTATCTATCTCTCTATCCATCCATCCATCTATCTGTATCAACAAGGATGTAATTAGTAGAGAGGCTAGAGTGCTTGGCCTAAAGTCAAGGAGACTCATTTCCCTGAGTTCAAAGCTGTGCTCAGACATTTACTAGTTGTGTGATCTTAGGCAAGTCACTTGATCCTGTTTGCCTCAGTTTCTTCATCTGGAACATGAACTGGGGAAAGAAATAACAAGCCACTCTAGTATCTTTGTTGAGAAAATCCCAAATGGTCTCATGGAGTCTGACAAGACTCAAATGACTGAACAACAAAAAAATATCTTTAAGATTTACACAGGGGGCAGATAGATGGCTCAGTGGACTGAGAGCCAGGCCCAGAGATGAGAGATCCTGGGTTTAAATCTGGCTTCAGACACTTCCTAGCTGTATGACCCTGGGCAAGTCACTTAACCCCCATTGCCTAGCCCTTACCACTCTTCTGACTTAGAACCAATATACAGTATTGATTCTAAGATGGAAGATAAGTGTTTTTTAAAATTTAAAAATTATTTTGTATGTATTATCTTAATTATCTGCACAACTATTATTATTTTCATTTTATAAGTGGGAAAACTAAGGCTCAGCATTAAATGACTTGCTCAGGGTCACTCAGATAGTAAGTGCCTAAGGCAGAATTTAAATTTTGGTCTTCCTGATTCCTAGTCCAGAATTGTGTACAGGATGATGTTGGGCTTCCTCTGTTTTATTTGTTCATTTTGGTAATCAAAGGCACAAAAGAAGAGTGATATAAAACATAGAAGTCCTGCTATCATTTCTTAACCTGGAATTGAAATGACCTGGTTCTTAATGTCTGCTCTAGAAGAGTGAAAGCATTTCCTACAAGCCTAGAAATGTGTCTTATAGGAGCCTAGTGACAAATTGGATGTCTATTGTGAGAGGATCAACCCAGATCTGTTCAGAGTCTCATCACCATCATGACGATAAGTCGATTTTTGCTTATAGGAGGCATACACAGATCTTCTTGAGAATAATCCTCCTAGACCATCTGATAGTGCAATTATTATTTGTTAAGGATTGTAGTAGGGAATCAGGACACAAATGAACTCTCTTCCACTTCTGCTCTAGTGTGCAGGGAGTGGGAACATGGAGGAGAGAAATGTATGGACCACAACTAGCTTTGAGGGAGTGAAAATGTATTGAAAGGAATTTTTCACATCCTAACTCCAAAAATCCAACTGAACTCAGAGTGGCAGCATAAGCCGAATAAAAAAGCCAAAAGATGGACAATTTTAAGGAAACTATGACTTGGAATGTGAATCATATGAACAAAAAGGTTCATGAAGGCTAGAAGGAGAGTGATGGCAATGGGGATGAATGAAGGGGAAGGAAGCAAGCAAATTGGAGACTGAGAGTGATTTCTTTTGTATGGGACATGAGAGAGGGACAATTTGAACTCTGGTAATTGGAATGATGGGATTACCATTAACAAGAATAAGAAGAAATTAAGAATATTTATTTTGGGTAGGGGTAAAAAGTTAAGCTTTATTTAAGATATATTGAGTTTTTACCTAGGAGAGCTTACAATAAAACACTGCCTTTGCTTTCCCCCAGAGATACATAAATTGAGATTCAGAAACAGCCTGGGGTATTGCATATTACCCTAAGGTAAATATTCAAGATACATTCTAACTCTACTCCATTTGCCTAAATGGAAGATGTCTTCAATTCCTACATCTTTTTTAACATAAGAGAAATAAAAATCTACATATGTGTATATAAAAATGTTTTAGATTGCAGCTTGTTTCCATGTAATTACCATCTTACCTGCAGTGTTTCTATTTAATATTGCTTGATTCTTGCCCTACTTCTCCATGCCTTTTTCAAGGTCAATTCATATGCTTAATCCAATTCTCTGCACATTTGCTAGCTTCCTCCTTCTTTTCTCTCTTCCAGTCCTCAGATGAATGGCAGCTCAGGATATCTCTCTCTCTGCTGACAATAATTACTGATAATAGCAAAAATTTTCACTGACTGCTGGTATTGCAATAAGAAATTTTCACAGCTGCTTCTGTAAATCAAAGGACATTTGTTTACCCCAAATTGTTAAGTCACAGAACTTATACTGGGCTAATGGGAGATGAAGATTCATAATATTTAGCCAAAATAACAAAGTACTTCATAAGAAATTGCTGTGATCAGATATGATTTTTGGCAATTTGGGAGAATAAATTCTGACTTTTATGTGATTTATGAAGTGGAATGGCTCAGAGGGTTTTGAATTTGAAAAGTACCTGATCAAGATAGCTCAGCATGAATCAGAACTCATTAAGCATGTATCTTTTTTTCCATTTCTTTCTTGTTACTCTCATGAAAGGATGGAAAAAGTAACAGGTGGGTAGCACCATCTTTATTATTAATTGTATTTTCTATTTTCAGCACCTGGAAGTGAAAGCGTGGGACCACATGGAACTCTGACTCCAAAGCCATAGAAGGCCCTTGCTGCTTTTCATGTTCACAACACACAGAGAATCATAGAGAATCTTAGAGTTAAATGAAACTTCAGAGTCCCTTTACTCCAATCCATACTGGTATAAGAATCTCTTCTATAACATCTCCGATGAACAGCATCCTATTTGCTATTCTATTTTTTTTAATCTCTATAGGGTTTTTGCTCTGTCTTATGTGACAGTGGGATCAAGTTGATTTGTAAGGTGGGGGTTGAGTAGGTAAATGGGTTAGAAGCAAACTCAGAAGGGTCAAAGTTTAGGCAGGATTGTCATAAAGATACTGAAGGATGGATGCATTGTAGAAGTTGTACCAGTGCTGGAGGCATTAACATTTAGATGGTGTACTAGCAGGAGGATCAGGAACTAAAGTTTGGAAGGTCTAAGAGAGAGAGGGGACTGATAAAAAGAAGCACTACTTCCTCTCTTAGGTAAAGCTACACAAGGGAATAGGGGAGATTTGATCAAGGTCCAGAGCTGAGAGGCAAGGAGGAACTCCTCTTCAGTCTCTGGTTTTCTGGCTTCTTCCCTTGACAGATATTATCCTGATCCCCTTAGCATATTAGATGAACAAGATGTTCAGTTTTTTCTGGATTAATAAAATCTATTTATTCTTTGTAGTAGTTAGGAATAGTGTAACCAGCTATGTGACCTTGGGCAAGTCACTTAACCCCCCTTTCCTAGCCCTTACCACTCTTCTGCCTTGGAACCAATACATAGTATTGATTACAATACAGAAGGTAAGGGTTTCAAAAAATAAATAAATAAATAAAAAAGAAAATAGAGCAAGTTAAGACTTCTGAAGAAACTTAGGAATCCCTTAATTATTATTTTATCCTAAATTCCCCTCAGGGGAATAGATTGTGGAGTCAGGCTATTGGATTTTCCTGAAATAGAGGGATGGACAGTTGTATAAGAGGGCAATTGAAAATCTTCTTGGGTGGATAGTCTCTCCTCTTCCCCAAAGGGAAAAAGTCTCTATCCACCAGTGAGGAGTGGATGGCTAATCTGATTTTCTTCAGATAGAGGAGGGATCACAACAGGTTGAGTGCAGCAAGATGCTCCCCTCTCTTCAAGTTCAAAAGAGAGAAGAATCCTCTCTCCAACTGCTGATCTCTTTTTCTTGGTGAGAGGTTCTAGCCCCATCCCCCATTGGCAGCAGAATTCCATCCTCTTTCTGCATGATGTTATTTCAACAATCTGTAATCTCATCCACAATGATCCACATGTCTCTTCAGAAGTATGGACTGAATCAAGGATGGTAGGTCATGACAACAGGAATCTAAATCCTGAAAGAAAGGCTAGTTAGGAGGAAGAAGCTGGGTAATCTTGGTCAAATTTGTAATTTGTATTCAAAATATACCATAGGAACTTCAGTGTGAAGGAATATATTTGGTCAACGATAGTAGCCCAGACCTATATTTCTTGCTACTAGAAGAGGTTAAGGCTGATAGATGATTTGAGCTTGGGAGTTCAAAACTGCTATAGAGGAGTTCATATTAAATTTGGCATCAATATGGCAAGTGCCTGAAGACATGGAAGTAGAGGGGCAGAGGAGTGGGGAGATTAAGATGATCAATATGGCCCTCTTTGGAAAATAGAGCAAGTTAGGAGGCAGCTGAGTAGCTCAGTGGATTGAGAGTCAGGTCTAGAGATGGGAGGTCCTGGGTTCAAGTCTGGCCTCAGACACTTCCTAGCTGTGTAACCACTATTGCCTAGCCCTTGCCACTCTTCTGCCTTAGAACAAATACATAGTATTGACTCCAAGATGGAAGTATAGGGTTTAAAAAAATAGGGCAAGTTAAGACTTCTGAGACCATCTGCTGTCAGAGTCACTAAATTTCCATCTTGGACAAGAGGAGGAGATTGTCTCAAAAGCAAACAAATAAAAAAAATCCAAAATGATGTAATATACTTTTTCTATCAGCCTAATTTATTTGCTCCATAATAGAGTAACAAGGAGATGTAGACCATACAATAGGTTACCCCATTTTACTAGGGCTTCCATTTGCAGTGATGAGTTGATGGAATCTAAAGAAATATCTTATTCAACCCTTAGATTTTTTGGCAGCAGAATGTCAAACTTATGTCAACCATTTATGTATTTATTTTTCTTTAAGATTTCTAAGTAAGAATATAGTACAATATTATAACTGCATTTTAGAGTTCACTATGACATTTTATTCCTTCACTAATCAATCTTCTCTTGATCAAAGTAAAACTTATACTAACTTTAGTCCATTTTCTATAGTTTGTAGATCAGGGGACAATATGGAAAATACCTTGTCATTCTTCTCATTAAACACTCCTCCCCACAAAAAAAAACAAACAAAAAAAAAACACAAAAAAACCCTGCCTTTTTCTATATGCTATTAGATAATAATTAAATGGCTTTTTAGTAGTTAGTAGCATTACCAGAAAGTGAGCCCTGGTTTTCTTACTCCGGATATATCAATCTTCTCATTTGGACTATGTTTCCTTCTAACTGAATTTTAATCCCTGGAAAGAGTGAATTAGAAGATGGATTATACATGAAACTTTACACTTCAACAGTTTTCCATTTGTTATAGGAAAAGACATATGTATGCTTTAGAAGTTAGGACCACTGTTATTCATTTAAAAAAAATCAGAATTTTGCTGCCATTTGGAGAGATTAATTTGCATATTTGGTTACTTGCACATATTGCTCTTTTTCTTCTCCTTTGATCAATCTGGATGACTTCTCACAAGATTTTTTATATTTCCCCCAATTTTTTGTTATCTGTTGTTCCTTATGGCACAGCAATATTCCAGTATCCCAGGTTGCTATTATAAGTACCATTTATTCAACCATAGCCCAGTCTTTGTGGTATATATAAGTAAATGCTTGCTGTTTCTTTTTCTTTGTCTCTCTCTCTGTTTTTCTCTATCTCTCCTCTCTCTACCTTCTTATTCTTCTCTCTCCCTCTCTCTTCCTCTTTATTTCCCTTCCTCTTTATCTCTATTGATAGTAAAATAGTGTATAGATACTTTACTAAGAAACATCACATCTTAGAGGATCCTCCATGAAGCTGCCTCAATAAGTCTTCCCTAAGAAGGATTCAAGAGGACATGGGCAAGAATCACACAGAGTATATAGGTATCAATAGATTGTAATCTATATCATTGGAGGCAACAGACCACAGATCCACTGGAGAACTAAAGGTCTTTTCATATCATCAATAAATTTCTTGGCTTATAAACCCAATAGAAGGATGCATTGGGTCAAAGGGTATGAAAAGCTTCATAGGTGTTTATGCAAAATTCCCAATGGCTGGACCAACTCCAGCTCAATTATCATCTGCTTTTTTAAAAATATTGTGGCCAGGGAAACTACACTCCCCTAGCATGCTTCAGGGGTCCCTCACCCCTACTTCCTGGTGTGAGATTGGTCTTGAATGGCCCAATTCTGTGTTGGGGGAGGGACCACGCCTCCTACTTCCAGGCACGGGATTGGTCTTTATGTAGACCAATCCCACTCCAAGGAGGGACCATTCAGTTGGAAAAGAGTCAGAGAAGTGGGGGTTTAGTCAATTTCAAGCAGCTAGAGCTCCAGTTATTTTTGCTTTTAAATAAAGTTTTAGTTAGATCAGAGAGTTTGTTTTCCTTTATTCACATTGATTGAATGCATTTTCCCATGATCTCTGACATCATAAATCTTCTGTCTTTTACAGACTTTGTCATTTTGGAAGGTATGCATGAGTACATGAGGATTATTTTAATTTGAAAGCTATTGCTTCCTTAGTTTAAATAATCCTAACACTTTAGGCCTTTCTTATTTGCTGTCATTACAAGTTAACCTTTGTCGAACTTATCTGGACCCTCTGTCAAGGAAGGGAAGACGCAAAGACCCTACTTCTGAGTGATCCTCTAGGCTTGTGGTATGATACTGTTGTATACTCAAGAAACCCTGTGTGCCAGTGGTAGGCTAGAAAAAGAGTCGCTTTCATTTGGATCGTCTTAGGAAGATTCTGAAGATCAACTGGCAAGATAAAGTACCAGACACTGAGGTCCTTTCTTGAGATGAACTGCTAAGCATTCAGAATCTACTGGAAAAAGTATAGCTCCCATGAACTGACTGGTCATATTGTTCAAATGCCAAATGTAGGTTTACAGAGAACTCAAGGCAAGCATTCACACAGAAGTTAGAAGAAGTGATACAAGACACTCTGGAAAACTATCAATTGTGAGACACAGGAGACAATGGCACAGGGAAGTCCTATATGGCTTACCTGTATCAAAGAAAGGGCTGTGCTATATATGAACAATGTAGAATAGCAGGAGCTCAGGAAAAAGATGAGATATGCCAATTTAGAGACATCTCTAACCTAAATGTTCAAATAGAATATCTGTGCCCACAACAGGGTAAAACCTTCTGGGCTCATATTGTTCTGAATAGTCCTTATTGGGCTGATTGGACATACTGTAATGAAGGAAATGGAGTACTGTTGACAGAATTCTGTGTAACAAGATTGCTACCCCTCCCCCAGTCACTTCTAACTGCCAGTGGTGGATTCTTGTTCTCTAACTGGGGTGCCAAATGTAATGAAGGGATTAGAGAGGAGATGGTGATGATGGGAAAAAGAGGGAATAGGGGTAAGAGAGAGTGAAGAGATTGTTCTCCTCCCTTCCTTCTGGGGGGAAATAAGCCAGGTCCTGTCCCCTTGATAAGGGAGTATGTCTCTCCTGAGATGTTTTCTGGGAAATAGAGGACAGGATACTAGAGAGGGAATGCCTCAGTGAGATGGCAAGATGCCTCCCTCAGAGGATCCCAGGTCTCCTGAGGACCAATCTATCCTTGAGAGGCAAGATGATTTCTTATGCCTCTGCTTTCCCCAGGGACATTAACTATCGGCTCCTTTCAGGGTATTAGGACTACTCAACTGCCAAGGAAAGATGTCAGTTCCTTGAATCAGGCAATCTTGAATCACTGGGATGTAGAAGTCAACCCTCTTTTGGGGAGAGATGTGACCGTCCCCAAATCTTCAATCCCCTTAACTATGTTGTTTAGAGACTGGCCCAAACATAAATATTAAATGTCAGCTAATTTATTGGGGTTCAAGCAGGGAAGGGGTGGCAAGGATATCAGGTAGGAAAGTGGGCAAGCAAGGAAGTCCTATAGATTGTCCCCTCTAGCAGGTCCCCCCTCCCTCCGCCCCAGTCTAGAGGTCACAGTCTTCTCAGTCCTGTCTTCTCCCTTTTGCCAACTGCTTCTTGTCCCTACTCTCAACTAGCTAGACCTTAAAAATATGAGTCCAGGGACAAGTAAGGGAGAAAGAGACAGAGAGAAATCCTAGGAAAAAGGTCTGTGGATGGCTCCCTTCAAATGTTCCAATCCACAATCCCACTGCAGACTTCAGACTGCTGTCACAGAGTCTTTTTGAAGGTATTCAGGGGTTCAGAAGGGACAGTAGATCTCCAAAGAAATAGGCTTCTTCTCAGCTTAGGGAATCCACCTTCTCTCCTCTGCCTTCCCCAAGCCAGAAGCAAACTGCCAGTCAGATCTTCGTGCTTCTGATTCTTCTTTAGAATTCCCAGTTTTTTCTTCTTTTCCTCCTCTACTCTCTCTTCAGCTAGTCTCTCTCAGAGACTGTTCTCTCCTCCATGTAGAATGTCTCCTCTTCTCTTACAATACTTTACATTGACCCCAACATACTAATGCCATTTTAGTACTCTGATTATGAAGGACAACAAACATTAACCAACAAAGGGTTGTATCTCCATCCAGGGACCAAACAATTTACTTCAATACACTTAATATCAGTTTCTACAACTATAAAACAAGAGGGTTGGACTCAATATCTTCTTAATTCCCTTCCACTTATAAATCTCTTAAGCTGTCATCTGGAGAGAGGGAACAAATAATAAACAGCAACTATATGCTGTTTGGAAGACCGATGAGGGCTTCATGAGTTCTTGGAGTCACATTTCTAGGCAGGAGACAAGAGAACTGAATTTGTTGTTTAATTTAATCTATCCTACTGGATTGAACAGATACTCAGCAAATCATCAAGTACAGTGATGTCACAATTACTTCAGACAAAGAATCATTATAGAATTTGAGAGCAAAAAGCGTCATAAGTGATCATATACTCCAATTCTTTGTCCCCAAAGATCCTTATATTTGTGTATCCAATAAGTATTCTTCTAAGGCCAATTTGGAAACCTAAAAGTTGGGGAAGGGGAACAGGCTAATGCCTGACAACTTAACATTTTTATAGCTCTAATTGTTAGCTATTCCTTACACCTACCCTAAATTGCTTCATTATTACTTATGAGGCAGCTGGGTATCTCAGTGGATAGATGCTGGACCTGAAGTCAGGAAGAGCTAAGCTCAAATCTGGTCTCAGACACTTACTAGATGTGTGACCCTGGGCTGGTCAATTAACCCTGTTTCCCTCAGTTTCCTTATAAATAAAATGATATGGAAAAGCACATGGCAAACCACTCTAATATTTTTGTCAAGAAAACCTCATGCAAGGTTGCTAAGAGTCAGACATAACTGAATTAATGAACAACAATTTCCACCCATTGTCTCTGATTGTCTCCTAAGCTACTAACCAGAAAAGTATGATTTCTACTCTACGTGATATTCTTTCAATTACTTGAAGACAGCTGTCATCTCTGAATTTTCTTTTTGCAAGATCAAATATTCCTCATGTCTTCATTTGGCCCTCAAAAGTCATAGATTCAAGGCCCTTCCCCATTTTGTTGGCCTCCTCTGGACACTGTCCAGGTTGTCATTTTCCCTAAATTGTGATTCCCAGAAATGACCTCAATACTTCAGCAGAGTAAGACAAGATCAAAGTGCAGCAAAACTGTCATTTTCCTATTCCTGGAAGCTAGAATTCTCTTAATTAGTTTGTTAGGCTGTCAAGTCACATTGTTGACTCATATTGAACTTTCTGTTACTCAGCCACTTTCAATTGTTGCCAAAACTTTGTGACCAAATTTGGAGATTTTTGGGCAGAGATGCTGTAGGGCTTTACCATTTCATTTTCCAGCTCATTTTATAGAAAAGGAAACTGAGGCAGACAGGGCTAAGTGACTTACCAAGAGTCACCGAGCTAGTAATTGTCTGAGGCAAAATAAGAATTAAGGAAGATGTGTCTTTCTGACTTCAGATCTGGCACTTTATCCTCTGTACCATCTAGCTGCCATTATATTTAGGCTGTAGACCACTAAAACCCTTAGATTTTTCCCCAGAATGACTGTTGACCAATTATGCCTCTCTCATATTCTACTTTTGATATTTATTTTTTGTACCAAATGAATGACTTTACATTTATCCCTCTGACCTCTGCATCTGAATCTTTCTATACTTCTTTCTAGACCATGTAATCACATCTTCCAGTTCTTTCAGGACTTGAAAATTTATTTCATTGAATCTGAATAACTTTTCCTATAAGAATTGCATTCTATTCCATTTGGTGCTTATGTTAATTATTGATATTACTTCACTGTTTGTAGTGCCTTTTTAGCAAGATACAGTTTCTCTGCTTACCTCTTTTAATTGGGTTTATTTTTACTTTTGCTTTGTTTGAGATCATAATTGCTACTTCTGCCTTTTTTAATTTCAACAGAAGCAGGATAGATTATGCTCCAGTCCCTTATTTTAATTTTATGTGTGCATCTTTCTGTTTCAAATATATTTCTTGTAAACACCATATTTTTGGATTCTAGTTTACAACCCACTCTGCTATCCACTTCAGTTTTATGGTGAATTCATCCCATTCACATTCAGTTATGATTACTAATTGGGCATTTCCTTCCAACTTATTTTCATCTGTTTATCCTTTTCTCTTTCTTCTACCCTCTTTCTCCATAAATGTCTTCTTTGCTTCTAACCACTGTCTTAATCTGTGCTCTGTTTTATCATCACCCCCTTTTCTTATTATCTTCCCCTTTTACTTTCCTATTGAATAGGATAGATTTCGATGCCCATTTGGGTGTGCATGTGTTTGTGTGTTTATATCCTCTTGATCCAATTACAATGAGAATAAGATTCAGGTGTTTTCCCCACAATTTTGCTCTTTACTATAATGCTTTTTCCTTTTGCTCTTTTACATTTTTCTCTCTCCCATCCCCTTTCTCTCAGTGTATACCTTTTTCTCATTCATCCTTTTTTCTTTTCTTAGAACATTACACCATTATCAACTCATTCCCAGTGCCTTTTCTATGTAGCGACTTTCTAATTGCCCTAATAATGATGAAGTTCTTTTTTTTTTAAACCCTTGCCTTCTATCTTAGAATTAATACTGGGTATTGGTTCTAAGACAGAAGAGTGGTAAGAGCTAGGCAACAGGGGTCAAGTGACTTGCCCAGGGTCACACAGCTAGGAAGTGTCTGAATCCAGATTTGAACCCAGGACCTCCTATCTCTGGCTTGATTCTCAATCCACTAAGCTACCCAACTGCCTCCAGTGATAAAGTTCTTAACGTTTAAAGTATTATTTTCCCATGTAGGAATTTAAATAGTTTAAACCTATTGACCTTTTTATGTTTTCTCTTTCATGTTTATCTTTTCATGCTTCTCATAAGTCTTGTATTTGAATGTTGAATTTTCTATTCAGCTATGTTCTTTTCATCAGGAATGTAAGAAAATTCTTATTTTAATTAATATTCATTTCCCCTTAAGTATTATACTTTGGCTATGTAGATTATTCTTGGGTCTAATCCTAGCTTATTAGTCTTCCAGAATCTCATATTTCAAATTCATTGCTTCTTTAATATGGAAGCTGCCAAATCTGCATGATCCTTACTATGGTTCCACAATATTGAATGTTTTTTACTGTATGAATAATTTTTTTCTTTAATGTGGGAACTCTGGAATTTGACTATAATATTCTTGGGAATTTATATTTGAATCCTTCTCAGGTATTGATCATTGTATTCTTTTGATTTCCTACTTTACTCTATGATTCTAGGATATTGGGGCACTTTTGGCTGACAATATCTTAAAATCTGAAGTCTAACCAAAGTCTAGGCTTTTTTTTTCCATCATGGCTTTAAAGTTGTCCATAAGTTCTTAAGTTTTCTCTCCTTAATTGACTTTCCTGGTGAGTTTTATTTTTCTAATGAAATATTTCCTTTCCCCTTTTTTATTCTTTTGACTTTGTATTATTGTTTCTTAATATCTCATGGAGTTATTCATTTCCACTTGCCCAATTCTAATTTTTAAGTAATTATTTTCTTCAGGAGCTTTTACATTTCCTTTTCCATTTGGTCAACTATATTTTTAAGATGTTCTTTTCTTTGTACCTCTTCTATTTATTTAATCCTGATTTTTAAAAGTGTCATTTTCTTCAGTATTTTCAGTATTTTGCGCCTCTTTCTCCAAGTTGCTAATGCCTTTTCATAATTTCCTTTCATTGTCCTCATTTCCCATGTTTTCTTCCACTAATCTTATTTGATTTTTAAAAATAGCTATTCCAGAAATGCTACTTGGTCTTATATCCAATTCATAGTTTTCTTTGATGTTTTGCTTTTAGCTGTGTTGAGATCCTTGTCTTCTGAGTGTGATTGAATAAATTTGGGCAAAGACAAAAAGTTGGATCTGCAAAGCAATGAGAACTCAGAACATTTGGAACACACAAATCATCAAAGGAGGGGAGAGTCTGTTTCAATGGAAGCTTGAGGGAGAGGCATTTAGGGTCTCCAGATGCCTGGGAATTCACTTGGCTATTTCTGCATGAAGGTGGAAGACAGACCCCCTTCATCTCCTCTCTGGCCATTGCCTTCTACTTATACTGTGATCTGAAAAGATATTTGGTCTTGCCCAGAAGAGACTTATTAGCAGTGCTCTTATTATCTACCCTTATGGTAAGATAATTTTGTTTGTTTCTGAAGAGACTTTTATTTCAAAAGCCTTCAATCAACAAGATAATTTAGAATTAGGGTAACCCTAATTTCCCTCTTTCCCCAGCCTTATCTTATCCCCTTCTTCCCAAAGAATAAAAGATCCTTTAGTTAAAGTACTAGTTTGTAGGAATGGTTATTAGTGGGAAAATTTACAACTTACCATCTGTGAGAAAATCTCCATCAAGACAGTTGGGAATGAAGTAACAGGAAGGAGTAAAGGGGAGGGGCTCATGATTAAGCCTCTTTCTTTTGCTTACTTCCTAGTGCAACATCTCTAAATTTCCCCCCACTATAATTCACCAAGTTTCTATCTCTAGTACAATTTTGTAAATTTCCCCACTAATAACCATTCCTACAAAGTAGTACTTTAACTAAAGAATCTTTTATTCTTTGGGAAGAAGGGGATAAGATAAGGCTGGGGAAAGAGGGAAATTAGGGTCACCCTAATTCTAAATTATCTTGTTGATTGAAGGCTTTTGAAATAAAAGTCTCTTCAAAAAAATTCTCCACCTAAAGATAGATAATAAGAGCACTGCTATAATAAGTCTCTTCTGGGCAAGACCAAATATCTTTTCAGATCACAGTATAAGTAGAAGGCAATGGCCAGAGAGTTGATGAAGGGTATCTGTCTTCAACCTTTAAGCAGAAATAGCCAAGTGAATTCCCAGGCATCTGGAGACCCTAAATGCTCTCCCTCAAACTTCCATTGGAACACTCTCCCCTCCTTTGATGATTTGTGTGTTCCAAATGTTCTGAGCTCTCATTGCTTTGCAGATCCAACTTTTTGTCTTTGCCCAAATTTCTTCAATCACATGAGTTTGTCTTGATCTTCTTTGTTACCATAGTAACTCTTTATGTCTCTCTCTCTCTCTTCCTTCCTTCCTTCCTTTCTTTATTTTCTTTTTTCCCTTCTCTTCCTTTCTTCCTTTCTTCCTTCCTTTCTTCCTTCCTTTCTTCCTTCCTTCCTTCCTTCCTTCCTTCCTTCCTTCCTTCCTTCCTTCCTTCCTTCCTTCCTTTCTTTCTTTCTTTCTTTCTTTCTTTCTTTCTTTCTTTCTTTCTTTCTTTCTTTCTTTCTTTCTTTCTTTCTTTCTTTCTTTCTTTCTTTCTTTCTTTCTTTCTTTCTTTCTTTCTTTCTTTCTTTCTTTCTTTCTTTCTTTCTTTCTTTCTTTCTTTCTTTCTTTCTTTCTTTCTTTCTTTCTTTCTTTCTTTCTTTCTTTCTTTCTTCCTTCCTTTCTTCCTTCCTTCCTTCCTTCCTTCCTTTCTTCCTTTCTTCCTTTCTTTCTTTCTTCCTTCCTTCCTTCCTTCCTTCCTTCCTTCCTTCCTTCCTTCCTTCCTTCCTTCCTTTTCTATTTCTTGACTCTGGTCTTTCTGTTAAAATTGAAAAGTTGAGCTCTTTTCCTGGGGTAACGATGGGAGCAGGTTCCCAAGTTTCAGGTGCTTTCCACACTGTTTTTCTTCCAATCTATTTCTGGTAGTCTGTAAATTTTCAGTAGTTTCAAATTATTATAATCCAGGTAACTCTGTGCATGTTGCTCTCCTGTTCTGCACTCTAATCTTTTCCCAGGAAAGCCCCATCATACCTTAAAGCTAGAAGCTATACTGCTCTTCAGGGCCCCAGCTATCCTGGGACAACATGTGATACTGATCATAAGAGCCCCTGCACCCATTTGATTATAAGCATCTTTCTCTTCCCTGCTGAAGTAGTATAAGAAATAGAATTGCTAAAAAGTGCCTTGTCCTTTGCTTGGTGCTATCATAAGGGTCCCCTGTAGTTTCTTTCTGAATAGCTGCCAGATTTCCTTATCATTTCTGGCTTCAGAGCTCCCAAAATAGCTGTTGCTGATGTTGCCTCCACCAGGTACCATAATTAGTGTTGCCACCATGTGTTCTCTAGGCCAGCTCCTACCTTAGTGTCACAGACCTCTCCTTTCAATTGCCTAAGTTGGTTTGGGTTGCAAAATTTCTCACCTCTACCTTTTGTTGACTTTGACACTTTAGAAGTGAATCTGGGCTATTATTTTAAAGTTGTTTTGGGGCAAACTCAGCCATTTCCTGTACTCTACCATTTTGCTCTGCCTCTGCAATGCCAAAAGTTCCTCTGATTTGTATGGTTAATAAGCAGGAGGAGAAAGGGAGAGAGAGAGAGAGAAAAAAAGAGAGACAGAGACAGAGTCAGAGATAGAGAAAGACATAGAAATATACAGATGCAGATAGAGAGATGGAGACAGAGAGGGCCAGAGGAAGAAATAGTGAGAAAGTGGCAGAAAAACAGAAATAAAGACATGGAGACATGGAGGAGACAGAGACAGAGGAAAAAAAATTATCTTCCATGTGCAGAAACTCAAGTCTAATCAGGGACTCAGTGTCACTAAGTAGATACACAGCTTGACCAGGTTCATTGCTAAACTTAGTACAAGGTTTTGTTTGTTTGTTTTTTTTTTTTTTTTGTACAGAGCCTATGAGGTATGACTCAGTTTTCCCAATGAAAATCTGTTCAATGATCAAAATATGTTTCCTGTGTGGCATTATCCTTCTTTGGTCCAGAAGATCACTGATCCTTTCAATTTAATTAAGGGTTTTTTTTTTTCTGCAGAGTGTTATGATTTTTATAAGAAAATGCTTTAATAGTTTATTTTATTGGTTGGTTGATTGATTGATTTAATTAAAGTGGCTGAGCCTTCTGTGATTACACTTATTGGGAATGAGATTTCATATAATTTGTAGTTACTTATCTGTAAACCTATTCTCCTTCAAGTATAATCTAAATTCCTTTTGAAGAGAACTAATTATTTGTTTGTTTTGTTTTAGGTTGTTTTTGGTTTTGTTTGGTTTTGGTCTTGGTATTGTGGCATCTAACACAATGCCTGGAAGAATGGATAGGAATAGGAACTAGAATCCTGATCTCATCCGTATGGGAAATCCTTTCTACTAATATAGGTCAGCACTTCATCTCCAGTTTACAGTCTTAGGGAGAGATTTAATTAAATCATTATGAAGTTGAGAGTTCCCTAGGATTACAGAGGCAAGATGAAGAAACTTGTTAGCACAAGGCTGGACTTGGAATCTGGAAGACCTGAATTCTAATCCTTCCTCAGAAACTTCCTATCTATATGACTCTGGGCAAACACCTTATTCTTTCTTGGTCTCAGTTTTCTCATCTGTAAATGAGGACAATAACATCATTTGCTTCTCAGAGCAGTTGTAAGGATTAAATGTGACATATGTGTGTAGTTGTATATATTTATCTTTGCAAAACAAATGTGTTTATATAATATGAGTATAATTTGCAAACTTAAACTTATATAAATAATTATTTTTATGTGTCCAGTCAGAACTCAAAATCAGGTTTTCCTAGATTCAAGGCTGTTGGTCTATCCACTTTGTCAAGTTCTCTTATCTGCTATATAATTTTTAAATAAATATTTGATTAATGAATGAGAGAATAGATTATTTTTGTGAAATTTACAAACAATTTCTCAGCAGACTTTATTCTAAACAGATACACATTAAGAAATGTCAGTGATTCAGTCTCAATCATGGATCCTCTAAATATGTATGTTTTTTTCTCTCAGATGTGATTTTTTTCTATTTCATAATCCTAATGGATACTGAGGATGCTAAGCAAGTAAGAACTTTCCTTTAAATGGACACATTCATTTAATGAACTGGCATAGGCATTTGTTGGCAAACAAAATGATAGTAAAGTTTCTTGTCCTCTAAAGAGGGAATAATCTTCCTCATCTCTACCCAAGGGCTCAAAGACTAATTTTGCTATTTTGGTGTGAGTTGAAACCAGAAAAATTGAGGGAAATGCCTTGTCTCACAAATCATTTGTGGAATAATGTCAAGGGGATACACAGAAGGGGGGAAAACAGGAAATGTGATAGAAGTCATCATTGTGCTCCATAGATTAATCTAAACAGGTTTCCTTAATAAAGTCATCAGATGGAGATAAGACCAACAACATTATTTATTACCAATTCAAAATGATTTAGAAGCCTTAAAGAGGAAAGCAAATGTTCAGGATTCATACCCTGTTGGGAGGTAGATTATTTGATCATCATGTAAATAAATTGAATGGAGTCAAATTGAAACACAGTACAATCTGCTTCCAAAAGATCTAGTGATTCCTGAATCTCTTTATTTCATTATATGGTAGTTAGGGCAGTCATACAGTTACATGTCCATGTGTTCTGGGTCAATAATTATTTGTCGTAGCAGAGTAGGAATCAGAGGTGCTTTGAGAGATTTTATTGTCTTGGAAGATGAGGCATGATATGAGATCAGTGATAATTCCACCTCTGAAATTTATGTTAAGTGACCTACAATTTCTTCATCTGCAAAATGAGGGAGTGGGTCAGGGTATAGAAAAAGGGAAACATTCCCTACTATGAGTAATTTTACATCATGACGGGAGAGAGAATCTGTGTATCTAGGGTATATATGAGATATTCACCAATAATATACAAGGCAATCTTGGAAGGAAAGGCACTGGCTAATGAGGACCTGGGAATGACTTCCTTAAGGAGGTGACATTTGAGTTAAATCTTAAAAAAAAGGGAGTCCTTGGAGGTTGAAGTAAGGGCAGAAATAATTCAGGGAATGGAGAGAGCTAGCATTGAGGAGCTGGGTCAGGAGATGATGTGTTGGTTTTAAGCAGAAGCAAGTTGGCCAAGAATGGTTGATCTAGAGAGAGCAAAAAGGAAAGTGATCTGTAAGTAGATTACAGAGGTAAGAAGGGTCTAGCCTTAAATGTCAGAGAAGTTTATGTGATCCTAGAAGAAAAAAATAAATTTGTAGAGTTTATGAGAGGGTGGATATACACATTCAGATCTGCCCTTTGGGATGAAGGAATATTGATGCTTCGGCATAGATGTGGAGGCTGGATTGGAGGGAGAGACTTAAGGAAGGGAGACATTTAGGAGGTTGTTGCAATAGATATGGGATTCTATAGCCCTGATTTAGGGACATGGCTGTTTGAGGGAAGAGAAGGGGACATTTCTGAGAGGTATTGTGGCGATAAAATTAAGAACAGGCAACTTGTTAAGCTATCTGGGACAACATAGAATGAAGAATTGAGGATCAATAGCCATCAATCTTATAAACCATGTGTGGTCCCAAATAATTTCCAAATCCCCTTTATTTCCTTATGGGAAACAGCAAACTTGCCATGAGTTATAAGTCAGAGTTAAAAAACAACAATCAATGGTTCTTTCAAATAGCAAACATAATGAATTGTCTGATATGTAACTGAAAAGATATGCTAAAATTGTACTTCTAATTACATGGTTTTCTGGGTGAGCTGTCTTAGTTGAGAACATTGTGTAAATGAGCTGGCATGGATCTACCTGGCACAAGGTGAATAACAAGAGTTGATTTCAAAGTTGGCACTTAAGCGGTTAGCTGTTCCTTGCTATAATTTGTGGCAATTAATGTTTTAAATTGTGCCCATTGTACAAATTAGCATGAGCCCATGGACCCAGTAAAATTATGTGGGTCAAAAGGAAATGAGGTTTCCTGCAAGAATTTTAGCATTTTCTCATTTGGGTCACTGTGTCCTGTGTCTTCTCCCTGGAGTAGGTATGCTCTTCATTGGCAACTAAATGACTCAGTAGATAGAGTGTTGGTCTTGGAGTTAGGAATAAATGAGTTCCTCTTTTGCCTCATACTTTGTGACCTTGAGCAAATCTCTTCACTATTATTTGCCTCAGTTTCCTCATCTGTCAAATTGAGATAAAAATAGAACTTTTTTTCCTACAGTTTTTGCAAGGGTCCAAGAAGATCATAACTGTAAAGTACTTAGCACAGTTCCTTGCACATAGAAAATGCTATATAAATGTTAGTTATTATTTGTGACACTGGGACAGTCATTTAACTTCTCAGTCTCAGTTTCCTCACCCATAAAATTGGGGGGGGGTAATAATAGCACTTTCCTCTCAGACTACTTTATTATATAAATTTTAGTTCTTATAGTAGCCTTCAGTACCTCCTTCTCACTCTATGAGATTCTGACTTTCAGTAAGTTCTCCATAGGGGATATATCTAAATGTTCTGGAGGCCTTTCTCTGTTTATTTGAATAGTTCTTGAACACCCGTGTAGCACTCTGGCTATCTATCAAACTTTCAACAGAAATTAAAAATGAGACATATCATTGTCATCTTATTTGCATTCTTATCGCTTGGTAAAGGTCCTAGAATATAGAAAACACAATGATTTTTCATTCATTTTCATGGTAATAATAAAAATTTATATGTATCATTCTAAGATTTTTAAAGTTCCTTACATAAATTACATGAATTGAATACACAAACTACACATGAATACTCTCCAGGGTAATATGACAATGCGTACAAAATATTTGGAGGTGAGGGAATTTGGCAATATCTTAGTGGATATTTCCCCAACTCTGACTTGTGATCTAATTATGGGGCAGATAAAGAATGGTGATTTTCCATCCTTTCTATTAAGAATTCAAATCTCTAAGGGGATATGAAACATGAAAGAAGCCCAAAAGATAAATGACAGAGAAAGGTCTTTAACATTTATTCTCATAAAACATCTTTTTGAGAGAAATGAACATGGGACCTGATTCTAAACAGTGAGCACTAAAAGAAGCTTCATCCAATCCCATCTCATTCTATTCAGGGCGTTCTCTGGAAAGAGACATTTGATAGTTTTCCAAAAAAAAAAAAATGAGATTAACACAAACATCTCTTTAGAACTGGAAAAAATGTCGAACATTTTTTTCTAAATTCACGTGAATAATAATTGTAAAAATACTAACAATAAAAACAACCACTACAATAAAAACAACTTGTCATTTCTGCAATCTATATTCCTTATAATATTCACATAAGGGACAAAAGGCAAATAATTGTTATTTCCATTTTTAAGAGGTGGAAACTCAGACTCAATCTTGCCTCAGTTTCCTCCAGGTCTTCCAACTCAAGACCAGGTCTCTTCCCACAACAAGGAAATAGATCAGTAATGTAATACTAAGAATTTAGTAGTATATAATATATTTAGCATTTAGGAGTATGTATGTACTGCTATATATATTGTATACTGTAGTATTTAGGTTCCACAGAAGGGAATCCTTCCTTAGATATGTTTCTGGATGATCACTTGTTGGATATGTTGGATTAGAGATTCTAATTCAGATATAATTTACAATGAGTGGTTGTTGAGGTTCTTTTCTTTTCTTTCTCTTTAAACCCTTCTGTCTTGAAATCAACACTAATTATGGGTTCCAAGGTTGCGGAATGATAAGGTTTACACAATAGGGGTTAAATGACCAGTCCAGGGTCACACAGCTAGGAAATGCCTGAGGTCAAATTTGAACCTGGCTCTCCATTCATTGAATCACCTAACTGTCTCAAGGTTCTTTTCATAATTCTGAGATTCTGTGATTCCATGACTGTGAGGGAAAGGTTAGATCTTCTCTCTTTCTTTGGACTTGAGAGAAATCATGGTTTAGTGTATGGTGGTGGATGTCTCTCTGGGAAATACTTTACTCTAATTGAGGTTCCACTCCTCTGTGGAATGGGGAGGTATTTAATCTCTATGAGTCTGAGTTTTTGTATCTGTAAAACAGGGCTAACATGTAGTTACTACCTTGTAGAGTGGTTGGGAGGATAAAATGTAATTCATATGTTCTGCTAGTCTTTGTCCTGCATCTCCTACATGCTAGTCTGTGTGTGGGGTGGGTGGAGAGGCAAAGTCAAAAGCAAAAACCAAGCAACAACAAACCCAAACTATCCTTGACTTCTAGTAGTTTAAATTTTTCTGGATAATGGAGGCAAAGTGCTTTACGATTATTACAAATATGGCTATTGCTGATATTTGCAGAAGATTTTTCTGGGGAAAGGGTCAGGTAGATTTCAGAATTTTGAGAAACCTGAATGATTATTCTATGTGTAACTGTGTTTGAAAGTAGCTTTCTTTAACCAAATAATAAATTAACTTCAGAAATATAGGCTAATCCAGAGGTATGCTGAGAAATGTTTAACAACTATCTCTCTGAAAGCAAATGCCCAGCAAGACACACATTTAACTTTCATCTAAACTATTAACGTTTACTCCATTACTTTGTGTAACACACAATCAGTAAAACAATAAAACAAGCCCTCATGTATATAGTATTTGTTGATTTCCAGGGTTTGGGTACCAACACTGAAAATTTAACAATAGATTGGATTTGAGTTGACTCTAGCACAGGATCCCCTTCTGACCAAGCATGTAACACACCCAGCTCTTTGTCACATTTGTAGACACATTCTCATTCTTTAGGAAAGTATGAAATCTCTTCTTTGTGTAAAACTATTCCTCAGATGATTAGGTAGATTCATCTCAGAAATGAAATATGGAGTTTGGAAAGGCATTTCCTCACCCCAGCATCATGCTTAAATTGAGACTCTTTTTCTTACAGGCTATGAGCTTGGAACATCCTAGTTTGCTTGCATGTTACAACTATTAGAATATATTCCCTTTGAAAGCAGGAAATGGTTTTGCCCTTTCTTATATCCTCAGGGCTTATCCACTGCCTAGAACATAGTATGAGTTTATAAAAATATTTGTGGATTGACTGACGTCTTTCAATGTCTCTTCTTCCCCTATATGACCTTTGGCACAAATCCCTTTACTCTCAATGACATATTCTAGCCATGTAACCAAGGACTCTCTTATTGCATCAGGTAAATCTATATTTAGAACCTAAATTCCTAGAGGTAAGGGTTTTTTTTTTTCAATTTTTTTTTTTATATTTTCAACACCTAACACAATGCTTTCTTATTATGGGTGTTCAATAAATGCTTGTTGAAACATATTGGATTGAAATGAATGAAGACAACAAATTAGATGAGTTGCTGAGTGGTATGGGTGGTGGAAGTTTCTATATTCAGTGTTTCCTATCCAGATTAGTACTAGACAAAATTAAACAACTCAGATGTACCCTTAGCTCTGCCAGTTACTAGCTGTATAATTCAGAAGCCATTGAATGTGTGTAGGTCCGGTATCTTCATCTACAGAATCAAGATAATAATACCAGACCTCACTATTTCATTGGGTGGTTTGAGCTTGTGGTATACAATACAAAGAATACTGGCTCTGATTTCAGAAGAATTTGCTTCTCATTTTGTCTCTGAGAGGTCACTGACTGCCTGACCTGGGGCACAAGTCATTTAAACTCTCTTCGCCTCAATTTTCCCAAATGGCACATTAGGAGGTTGGACAAAATGGCGCCTGTAAAAAACATCTTTTCTGTCAAGCCTCTGAAGTCCTCTGATAACATAAATGACAGGAAGCTTACAACATGCAGGAGTGGTACTCTTTTGTAAGAAAGAGCTATTATTTTAATGGGGGAAAACCAAGGCTAAGGGAACCCAAGCAGCTGCCTGGACGGATGCTGTCTGGTGAGTCAGAGGCCAGAGCATAAACAACACTTTTCAACTTTACAGGCTGGTGCTCCCAGCGTGAATGACAGCCATTATCTCAGTTACTCTGTTTTGCTCAGGCTTTACTTCCTGCCACAAAGTCAACAAACAGGACTGCTTGATTCAGAATTAGCCCCAGGACCAGGCAGATATGCAGTGTCTTTGGCAAAGAGCAAATGAGAGCTTGCTTAATCTTCATTTTTCAAAAGCTTATGCTTTTAAATGAATCTTAAGAACCAGGAACGAGCATGAAAGCATTCTAGCCCAGATCCTTAGTTGGGGCTAGGGTTGGACAACAGAAAAAGACTTCTGGCCTCAAAACACCATCTGAAACTTCCTTTGAAGGGGGCAACTTACAGGGCAAGGCAGGGGGCAGTGGCATTTCCTTAGGGGGATTCCCAGCCTGTCCCAGATGCTGAGTGGTGACAAAAGCAGTTAAGAAAGAGGAAGAGGATTGCTGACATTTTGCCAGATGTTGATTAACAGCTAGAGACAGGACAAATAAAAATGTTTAATCTCAATTTTAAAGAAGGAAAGTAAATAGAAGACAATGTGACCTTTGGGAGAAAGGGAGGGGGGAGTTTTTGACCTTTGTATCATGGAACACTTGCCTTTATCGAAAACTAACACTTCTTCAAGGAATTCTGTTATGACTTCTCTTTGTGAAACTGTTTTTTGGAGTGGTTGTTTATGGTAACTTTCTTTTGGCATGCCTTTACAGAAAATGTTAATATAGGCATTTTTATGAAATCTAATTTAGAAATTATAAGAAATTACAAAGTGACTTCTTATTAATTTTGTTAAGAGTGATATTTTAAACCCCTTGGGTTTGATGCTAGCTATGACTTATACCCCATAGTGCTTTAAGATTCATGAAACATTTTACATATATTAGCTCATTTGATCTTCACAAGAACCCTAGAAGTCAAGTACTATTATCATACCCATTTTACTGATGAGGAAACAAAGACAGAGAGAGAGAGAGTGTGAGAGAGAGAGAGAGAGAGAGAGAGAGAGAGAGAGAGAGAGAGAGAGAGAGAGAGAGAGAGAAAGAGAGTGAGAGAGAGAGAGAGAGGAAGAAGAGAGAGAGAGTGAGAGAAAGAGAGAGAGAGAGAGAGAGAGAGAGAGAGAGAGAGGAGAGAGAGAGAAAGAGAGAGTGAGAGAGAGAGAGAAAGAGAGAGAGAGAGAGTGAGAGAAAGAGAGAGAGAGAGAGAGAGAGAGAGAGAGAGAGAGAGAGAGAGAGAGAGAGAGAGAGAGAGAGAGAGAGAGAGAGAGAGAGGTTAAGTGCATTACTTAGGGTCAAGGAAGACTTGGCTGAGTTGAACTCCTCTCCCCAAAGTAGATGCTTATAGATTAGAGGACAGATAAACATATTTTAGTTCATGAATGTAATGAATATTACTCTGTTGCAAAGAACAAAGAACATGATGAATACAAAGATACAAGCTGATGCAAAGAGAATTAAACAGTCATAAAAACAATTTATGTGATTATTATAAAATAAAAAGGAAATGGAAAAACTAATAATAAAATAATCAAAACTGAATATTACAAGATTATAAAGAAAAGCTTCATCCAAAGAAGAGACATAAGGGTCTGGAACATTGTCCATGATATGAGTTTTTTTGTTTGTTGTGTGTCAAATTTTGTGTCGATCGGTTTAGCTCAATATTTTTTCCAGCCTTCCTCTTTTTCTCTTATTTTTTAAAAAAATATTTATTTTAACATTTGGCTCTCTGGAAGGGAGGAGTAAAAAATACAAAGGAAAATTTGAATGATATAAAAACAAAATTAAAAATAACTATACAAATGTAGGAAAGTCACAACCTGAATGAACCTCAGTTTCCTTATTGTCAAAATGAGGATAACACTGGTTTTAGAATCTACATCAAGAAGTTATTCTGAGAGTTTAAATAAAAAATGAATGTAAAGTCAAACTTATTCTGGAAAAAAAATTAAAAAAGAAATACATATTACCTACTCCAACCACCATTCTTTAGTGCCTACAATTAATGACTTCCTCAATCCTGCTTAATGTCCTCCCATAACCTGTAGTAAATAAAAAAGAGATGATTGCTCTACATTACTTCATTTAAAAAATGAACCTCCAGAAGTGTGCATTAATAACTAATGTCTGTTTCCCACCTAGAGAGTCAATAGATTTTTTTGCATGAAAAAAGAAAACTGTCTATGCATTATTATTGTCCCTGAATCCACATCCTCCAAACCTAGCTTTCCTACCTATTTTTTTTTTCCATAAAGCAGATTTTCACGACAATGCTAATGGCTTGCAAATTGAAATATGGTGCACTTTTCTTCCCTCGGAGTAAAATCTCTAGGATTATGGATCTCAAAAAAAAAAATAAAACAAAAATAAAAACTGCCTAGATGTATATCCTTCAACATACACCAGTGACCCCAGGTTTTCTAGCTTTCAAGACAGGTTAATCCTAATAGGGCCAAGTCAGTTGAGATGGCATAACCAAGATGTTTCATGACTACTTTTAAGAAACACATGAATAGCCAAGTGTGGTAACACATGCCTGCAAATCTTGCTATTGTAAAGGAAAAGGCTGGTGGTGAATCACATGAGTTAGGGAGCTCTGTGCTACAGTAGGTCTAAAACTGGCTAAATCTGGCACTATCTTGAGATCCAAGCCTTCAGAGGGGAAAGGGGGTAGAGGTGGAAGACAACACAAGCTGCCAAAGAAGGAGTAAACTGGCCTAGAGAAGGAACAGATAAGGTTGAGATTCCATCCCAATCACCAGTGGAGCCATAATTAGTCCCTGCACTTCCTGTGCCAAATGGGGAGACATTTGTCTCATAGACAAAATAAAACCATAACAAGATCATTTACAAAAAGAGTTAAGAAATATAGAAACAAAGTATCTAGTTATGACTAATTCAGGGTAGATGCCATCAAAATGGAGCCGTTGTCAGAAATTCTGAATGAAGAGAAAACAAAAGTATTTTGCAATAAAATCAATAATTAATTCTTAAGACTCAGCAATTGCAATGCAGTGCTAGGTGCTGATGATCAGAAGATGGAAGAAGAGAAGATTGAATTCCCTAAAGGTGTTTCTATCTCATCCAGGCACTCATCCCTTCTTACCTTGGCAACTGCAGTAGCCTTTTTGAGCATCCTATCTCTCTCCTATGCAGTCCATCTTCCATAAAGTTGGCAAATTGAAATCACTCAAGCCCATATCTCACCAAATCACTCCCCTTTGGAGGAAGCTTCTCCTTTGATGTCCTCTTTTTCTAGGATAAAAATTTAAAAGTTGTGTTTGAGCTTTAAAGACTTTCACAGTGTAGGTTCTGACTATATTTCTAAGCTTATTGTATACCCTTTTCCTTTAGTCACTCTACCATCAAGCCAAACCAACCTTTTTTGGTTGTGTATTATGCCTCCTTCCTCTGAGTCTTACAGATGAGGAAACTGAGGCAACCAGGGTTAAGTGACTTGCCCAGAATCACACAGCTAATAAGTGTCAAAGGCTGGATTTGAACTCAGGAAGATGATTCTTCCTAACTCCAGGGCTGGTACTCCAGTCACTTTACCAAGTTGGCAAGAAAAATAAATTCACACATTGGAATGGCCAGGATGTGTAGACTTCTAATCCATTCCAATAAGGGAATCATCAATGAAGGAGCATCATCTTTGCAATGACTAGCCTGGCTCTTTTTTTTTTTTTTTCCCAGCACAAGAACTTACTTATTTTTAAAGCAACTGTTCTCCATATACTCCTGGATTCCAAAGAATATACTGGAAGTAGACTCCAGAGGGCATGAAAAGTTTAGTATTATTTATATGCCCATTAGGGTGAGCTGCCTACCATTTTCATTTCTTTTTTTCTCCCTCAATTTCCCTACTTTTCTCTTTTGCTTCGCTCCTTATCTTCCCTTGGATTTGTCTCTCAGCAGGGAAGGCTTTACATGTGACTAATAGGCTGTACTTGTTGTACTTGATGGGGCTCACATTGTTTTCCCCCCACAAACCAGGCAACTCCTCTGTTCCAAGCTGTGCATTTCAGCTCCCATAACAACAAATGAACCATCTGTGCTATCGGATTAAGGGAGAAGAGGAAAACATGGGTCTTGAGGATAAACTTTGTTTTGAAAGCCTGAAGGGGAGAGAAGAAAGTCTAAGGAAATATAAGATCAATATATGACTGACACTTTTGAGGCAGAGAGGATTTGATGGGGGTTGGGAGGATGGTAGGAGGAGAGCAAAGGAAATGTGGACAATTTCTTTTGTTTGTCTAGTAGGTGTATTGATCCTTCAGTTTCTAAACTTCTACTTGAATCAAAACCATTCTACTCAATCTTCCAAATTCAAATCTCACAAACAATTATTAAATGGCTGAGTTTAGAAGATAGAATTCTGAACTTAGACTCATTGAAATTCAAATCTCAATCTCAATATTTTCTAGCTGTGTGGCTATGAACAAGCTATTGTCTTTCTGTGCCTCAGTTTCCTTATCTATGAAATGACAATAATATTTCCTATAAATTGAGAGGCAACATGGTAGAGCGATTAGAGTTTAGCCTTGGAATAAGGAAAACCAGTTAAAATCCCATCTCTTATACATATCTCATGGATGACCCAGTGCAGTTTACTTAACTTTTCTTTTTTTTCCAATTAATTTTTAATTGAGAATCATTCATTTTTGTTCCTCTCCTCTATCCTCCTTCCCCATTCCACACCTTAAAAAGGAAAACAAAAGCTTTATAATAAACATGCAGGGTTAAGTAAAATAAATTCATACACTGACCGTGTCCAAAAAATGTGTATCTCTTTCTTTATCATCATCTGTTTCAGAAGAAAGATAGATGCCTTCACCATCTAGTCCTTCAGAATGAGAGTTGAACATAGCATTACTCAGGATAATTAAGTCTTTCAAAAATATTATTTGCTTTTACAATGTGTTTGTTATACTAATTGTTCTCTTGGTCCTATTCACTTTACTCTGCATCACTTCATACAAGTGTCTTTTGTTTTTTTGTCCCTTTCTTCATTTCTTATAGTATAATTCACTTAACCATCCTAAGACCATACCACAGAGGGGTTCCAAAGAGAATACACATAGTCTTTCCTTCTGACTGATGGCAGGAGAGCTTTAGGATTTGCTTCAGATTAAGAGAGGTTTGCACTGTAAGATTAGAATCTCCCAATTGGCTGTTGAGTGGGAGGAGTAGATGACTCAGTGTGCATGAAAGGGATTGACTTCCATTCTGGTTTCCAGTTGTGCAAGACGGTTTTGAAGCTGTTCTTGAGAATAAAACAGGCACAGAGAGTGGAAAACGGCTCCATTTCATCACCTTGACATTTTTTTTTAACTATGAACATATGACATCTAAAGCACGTCCCACCTAAGCAAGATCCTGACTGAACTGAGCTACCTCTTTATGCTTTTTCTCTCCAGCAGGATAATATATTCAAGCTTTCAGATAACCTTTGCATTAAAAGGCTTAGAAGTCTGTGGCATCAGTGTCTACCGGAATTGGAGTGGTAGCGTCCTCTGGAGTGGTTTGTTTCAGCTATGGCAAAGGTGGTCAATTGCAGGGAATGTTTCAGAAGAGGTCCAGCATAGAGTAGATTGATAATTCAGAGAAAAGTGAAAGAATGTAAAACGCCTGATTAACATTTGGGCAAATTGCTTTATGTCCCGATGAAGCGAAAGTGCAGAAGATTGTAACATGGGGGATAAGTTATTGAATCTTGTTTTACGTTTGTGATTTTTAAAAGCACAATTGGGTGCCTTGGGTTTAGTAGGAATAGATTACCTGTCTCATTCCTGATTCATACTTGAACCTTGAGCACTTCTTTTGTTCTCTTATACAGGGAGTCTTAGATGTGAGCCGTGTGATTTAGGACTTCAACATTTTTTTTCCTAAGGCATGGAGGTAAGGAACCTTATGAGTCAAAGACTGAGAAAGGGAAATCTACTTGTTCAAAGTAGAGGCTGCTTCCCCCCGGAAAAGAGTTGGTCCATGCCACATTCATCAGTCTAAAACAGGGAGTGGGGAATGCAATGACCCCTTTTCTGGACATCTAACTCTAGTTCTTCAGTGGTAGAACTAGACAATGATAGAACAGCAGAGGAGGTACTAGGAAAAGTTTCTCATTGAGGATTCATTACATCTGTGAATTCCCAGATCCCAGGGTTGTTGTGTAGCATTAGAAGAAATATCAGAGGCTACTTAGTTCAATCTTCTCATTTTATAGATGAGGCAACTGAGGCATGGGGAGTTTAAGTGGCTTGTCTCAGGTCATCCTGGTAGTAAATACTAATGGTGAAATGTAAACTCTGACCCTCTGACCACATGGCAATGGGACCAAAGGGAGTTCCTTTATTATTGCAAAGTCTGGAACCGAATAAAGCACTTACTAGAAGTTTCTTTCTTGAATGATTGATTTGTGTAGAGAAAGGCTGGAAAGGTAAGTAGAGAACCTTCTAGATTAAGCCAAGGAATTTGCATTTTAGTCCTATAGTCCATAGGAATCATTAAGGTGTTTTAACATAGGGAAAATTGTCTAAGGAAGATTAGAACTGTGTCTCAGTTAGACTGATTTGGAACCTATCTGAAGGATAGATTGAAATAGGGTGAAGAAGAGAGACAGAAAGACAGACACCAACAGAAATAGACAGAGACATAGAGATACAGAGGCAGAGACAGATAAATAGATGGAGACAGGGAGATAGAGAGAGACAGTGAGAGAACAGTTTGAAGGGCATTATAATATTCAAAAAATATTTTTCTTAACATGTAAGGCTTGATTATCACACCTTTGTTGTGTTTTAACATTCTATTTTCTTTTATTTTTTCTTCTTTTTCTCCAGATTACAAGTTGTTATTAATTTTCAATAATCTTTTTTTTGACATTTTGTGATCCACATTCTCTGAAAAAAGACACATTGCTTACATTAGAGAAAAATTCATAGAAGAAATAAAATTAATAGTAGCATGCTTTAATCTGGATTCAGATTTTTTATTGCCTTCTATGGTACTGGATAGCCTTTTTCTCCATGAGACTCTTAGAGTTGTATCATATACTTGCTTTGCTGATAATAGTTAAATCATTCACAACTGATCATTGTACTTTATTGCTGTTACTGTGTACAACATTCACTTGTTTCTGGTCGTATCACTTTGCATCGTTTCATTTCAGCTTTCCAGATTTTTTTTTTCAATGAACATTTTGTCTGTCATTTCTTATGACAGAAACTCATTTTCTCAGGTAGAAATTTTTATAAAAGTTGGAATCTAGTTCCAAAAATTCATGCAACTAATGGTTTTATACAAATCAAGGTTTTATATATCCCATCAATTTTGAGATTCTTGAAATCAGGGATTATTTAAAAATTTTGTCATCTTATTCTCAGTACTTAGAAGAGTCCCTGGCACATCATAGATATTTAATAAATTCTAGTTAAAGGTCTGGTAGTCATGATTTTCCCAACATTCCAAACCATCAAGAATGTAATGAGTGTTTGCTGCTATCAATGCCCTATGCTAGGGGGTTCAAAATATAAGAAAAACAAACTAAATATCCTCCAAAAAGGGGGGTGGGTTAATCCATGCTTTCAGAAAAGAATATTTTTAAAATTTAGTCATTATTATTGGGGAAAATGGAAGAATAGATGACAATTTTTGATAGGATTAAGAGATGAAAGGATGAAAGGAGACTATTTCTGCCTCTAAGAATCTGTAACTTCCTTCAAAGCTCTGATCAAATTCTGCTTGCTATAAGATTGCTAATCTCTCCAGAAGCCAAGAAAGGAGGGTCAGCTTTTTTGACTCATCCAACCCAATGTCCAAAGGGAGAATATCAAAGAGCAGTCTTACCAGAAGCAGTAAGATTCAGGCCAAAGATAGAAGGCCCCTTTGGATAGGAAGTTCATAATCTTTTATATTTCCTTTTTATATCACTTCCTGCCTTTCTCCACTTTATGGGGACCAATTGCAGTCTTTAAATTTGCTTAACACTGCCCAGGGGTCAGTCAGTCACTTCTGGAGGTGTATCTCACATTAGTAAGTCATTTGTGAACCTCCCTTACTTAATGTTAAGTAGGGATGTCTTTGCTTTTAGTTTATTAAATTTAAAAGTAGGCAAGGGGAGAGTCAATCCCATCTTCATAATATGTATATCTCTTATATAGACATGCAAACACACACAAAAATACTGTTCATTCCTGTCAGTTGATTGGAAAGTAAAAGTATATAATAATGTAAAATGTAATAATGTAAATTGATTTGAAATAAAAATAATGTAAATAATATAAAGTAAGAATAATTTAATGCATTTTAATAAATGCAAATTATAAAATAATGTAAAAGAAAGAACAATATTGACAAAATGGTAAAAACTCAATGTTACCAAAGAATAATGATGAAACCATTCCCTAGAAGAGATATGAAAAAAGGGATGTCTCTCCACTTTTCCTACCTCAGATATACTCCCCACCCCAAAACGCCTCCTCTGCTTCTTTTCAGATGGTTAGCACTATGAATATAGAATAATATACCTAATGTCAAAATTTTTCAGAATTTTTGTTAGTTTTGCTAAACTATGTTTTTTTCCCTCCCATTTTTAAAATTATATCATAAAGTACAGCTTTCCTATATTGGGAGTGTAGGTGATATAAATGTTATTAAAAAATAAAAAAAATAATAAAGTAAATTAAAAGGACTGGAAAGATATTTCCTGAAATTTCCTTAAGTGAAGCACCTAAATGATAGATCTGATCACTATTGGTCTAAATCTAAGGGAAGGAAATGTAAGGAGTAAAATTTAGCGGTTATTGACTGAATATATTATATTAGTTTTTGCCAGGGATTAATTCAATCCCAATAAAATAATCAAGTCAGTTTTGGATTTTTTTGGTGGTTTAATTACAATAGAGGGAAGAAATTAAGATGAAGAGAGAGAGAGAGAGAAAGAGAGAGAGACAGAGAGAGAGACAGAGAGAGAGACAGAGACAGAGAGGGGAAAGAAAATTTAAACTGTTCCAGCCAATGCTGAGCCAGGCAGGATTTCAGAGGCCTAGGCCAAGGGGCCTTCTCAATCTAGCTCGGCTACCCATCACAAGGCTTCCTCAGAGATGAGGGGTTTCCTAGGAGGATAGTGTTTTAAGAGGTAAAGGAAAAGGGAATCAGTCTAAACCACTCACCAAGCATGCTAAGAACTTCTTCCAGCCACAAAACACTAAAAACTCAACAAGAGCTGCAAGCACACCAAATGTTGCCCAGCACTCCTCATGCTGCCAACAGAGACCAACATCTCCATGAGCGTGAGTGAGAGCGAGAACCATGTCTCCACGAGAGAGGCCAGAGAGAGAAAGCTACATGAAATATATAGACCATCCTTTACATCATGTCCTGTGTCTTACATGTATCAATGGTAGTTTAAGCTTGACTTAGGACAGCCTAGGGGGTCTATCAGTTGTTTCTGATTTGTCACATGCTAGCACATGTGGTCACAGGCCATCCTTCTCACAGTTAATCCTGAAGTGGGAGTGTATACATTCCTTGGTTGCTAAATTTCTAAGACTAAGCAAAATGGAGACAATATAAAATTCACAGAAATAATATAGAAGCATTCGAGAGGCCTTGAAGAACAATGGTTCCTAACTTCTAGATAGATTGCATATATTCTAAGTGTTTTCTACAAGGCTGGCAACAGAAAATATATAAATCTCAGAAGAAACTTTGATCTCCTAAGGTCTATGATTCTAATTTTTTAGATTCAGGTCTGAAGTCAAACACACTTGGCAAGATCACATTGCTTTGGTTTTCCCATTGCTCCAAATGCCACACCATCTGGGCTTTATATAGAATATTAAGAAATATGCTCTAATACCCAGTTTCTGATCTCACTGTTAGCAATAGCTGGAACTTTGATATCTCCACAAGGGCTCCATTTCACATGGTTCTTTCTCCTAAGCAAAATCATCGAAATACACAAGCTTGTCAAAATTTAATCTTCATACTTGGAAAAATGACTCCCCTCCTCTTCTCTTCCCATTCATTCTTCTTTGCCTTTGACCCTTGTGTATCCTGACTGCTACTTGACAAGGGGCCTCTCTCTTTATCAAAATGCCAGCAAACTGTAGAAAACTGAATTGGAGCTTGTCAACGTATAGCCTCAGGAAAAGGTGACATGTACTAGTTGACACTGGACCTTGAGTCACATTGTTCTATTCATTTGCTCTCATCTGAGGCATAGCAAGTCACATTTGGCATTGTAGAAGACAGGAAGAACAGTGGAGAGTGTGGAAATTACCAATAGAGATAAATTAATATATTGGCAGAAGAGTTCAAAATGACAACCTCTGATCTTATTTGGAGTTGTATTTATCTTTATTTCAAACATTCTTGCACAGGACTTCATAACTCTAAGAAATGCATGGATAGATTTCAGGTGGTCTGTAAATATGGAATGGGGAAACATTCCCTATTTTTATTAACCCTTACCTGAAATTTGGCAATTCCTTCAATTATTTAAAAAATATTATTTTGAGAAAGGTTCCATAGGCTTCAACAGTCTGCCAAAGGATCTAAGAAATTAAAATGGTTAAGGACTAATAATAAAGTGTATAGTTTCAGTCCAAAAATGTTATTTTGTCATAAAAATATGATAACATTTTATTTAAGTCAAAATAATTCTTTTTTGCTGGTAATGGTGGGGGCAGAGGAGGAAGAGAGAGAGGATTCTTTGGTACACCTGGCTATAAATTCATAGCAGATAGAGCATTAGATTTGGAGACAAGAAGATCTGAGTTTGAAATCTGCCTTAGATATTTGCTAAGCTATGTGATCCTGGGCAACCTCAACCAGCCTCAATTTCCTCATCTGTTTTAAGGATAATAATATAATTTATTCCTTAATGAGTTGTTTTGAGGGTCAAATGATATATATATATATATATAAATCCCTTTGCAAATCTTCAAGCACTATTATAATAATAGAAGCATAATTATTGCTACTATAATATTTTATTAAATTATATCAATAATAAATTTGTAATCCAAAATATTATTATAATATAATTGTTATTATACTAACATTGTATTAATAATGATCATTTTGTAAACCTTCAAGCATTATATCAATACTAATATTATAATGTCATTATATCAACATCACAATAATAATTTAATCAAATACATTATACTAGTATATAAATGATCACCATATCGTGTCATATAATTATGCATTTATCATAACACAATTATTTTATCATTATTAATAATAGATTAATTAATAATAAATAACATTCTACTAATGATGATAACGATTAATATAACATTCCTTTTACACTTTCCAAAGTGGAAGAATAAATGCTAATTTCACATTGATATCATCACTATAACTTACTATGATTATTTTCTTTAAATCATCTGCTTTTAGAAAATAACCAGAGATCGTTTCTCTTAATTATCTAGGTCTGGATAATCCAAGGTACATTTTCTTAAGAGTCCTGTCAGTCAACCAAACCCACAGAGTTCCCATTTCCCTATGCCTTCTTTCAGTGCTAATTTCACTGTATGCTACTTGTAAATTGTCCAGGAATATTTCACATAAAGGCTGCCACAGTACTGTGTAATCAAATTGTATTATCTTAACTGACTGTTTACCATGGGACTACCTCTCCGTCAGTTAAGGAAATGTCTTGAAAATGTCAAGTACTAAAAGAAAACTTCTTGTCACAAACATATTCTATTAAAAAGTAACATGTGCCAGCTCCACTTAGACAGAGAGAGCAATGAGACTTCTTTTCATTTATTTTCTTCTCTAGATCATTTTAGACAAGTCTCTGAAACAACATGACTAGAGCTAAGTTTTCACCTTGACAGGCCCAATCAAAAATAGTTTAAAGCACAGAGAAAATAAGGGAATAAATATTAAAAGCTAGTATTCCTACCTAAATGTGCATTGTGCTGTTTATTGGTGAAACAATGAGGTGATTGGGAAAGTGATAGGGAAACTGAACTTGAGATGGCTACTTTTTTCCAATTTCTCTTAACATAGAACTCAGAATGGGCCATACTTTTCAGTAAGTGCCCTTTGGAAAGGACAATGAATTAGAAATGCATCATAATTACCTGTAAGATATTCTTTTGATATGTGCACAGAGTTCCCATCTGACAGCTGACTTTTTGTAGCTAAGATGCCAGAATGGCCAGTTTTCACAAAAACAAATTCTTAAGCAAACTCAAATAGCTCTTTTCATAGGTCTAAACCTATATGTTGCTCTGTTATTTTGACTTTGCTAGGTTTTCAACAGATAGAATCATAGGCTTTAGAGCTAAAAAAAATTTATTAGAATTATACAAAACAACCTTTTCAGTTTACAGACTAAAGAAAAAGATACGTCTTTTCCCATAGTAAGTGCTTAATGAATGATTGTTGTATTAAATTGAATTGGAAAATTTAGACTATATGTAAGGGAAAACCATCTTCTTAATGGAAACTATGGGAAAATGAAATCAGATGCCTCTGAGAGGTAATGGATTCTCCCTTACTCTAGGTCTTTCAGGAGAGGTTTTTATCATGATACTCTGCATGCTAGATAGACGACTTAGATTACGTGTGAGTTGGATTGGATGGCTTTAGAAATTTTGTGATTGATTTAGCCTGATACAATGAACTGTATGAAGTTGCAAGTTTTTTGCTCTTTCTCCCACATTATTCATTTCTTCAACATGTAAAAATTTATTATTTGAAAGTTAGTTCTTTTTTAAATCTTTGTTACTAGGAATAGCTTGCTTCATGGGAAAGTAGTGATGAGGATGGGAGGAAGACATTATAAAATAAATGTGAAGTTTTAATAAGAGCATTTTTTTTAAGTCATGAAGTTGTGCATTGAAAAATTCAGTGCACCAAACTATGACTCTGCTAAAAGAACATCCATTTATTGCAACTAAACCATTTTTTTAAACCCTTAACTTTGCTCTTGGAATACTTGGAATACTGAGTATTGATTCCAAGACATAAGAATGGCAAAAGCTAGGCAATGGGCATTAAGTGACTTGCTCAGGGTCACACAGCTAGGAAGTATCTGAGGCCAGATTTGAACCCAGGACCTCCCATCTCTGGGCCTGGCTCTCAATCTGCTGAGCTACCCAGCTGCCCCCACAGCTAAACCATTTATAAACTAAGCTCCTTAACATTTTGCTCTTTGTTTTTAAAAATCTGAAATTATCACAGATGTTTATTTCCCTAACAATCTGGATTTTCAGTCCAAGAAGTTATTATGTATTGGCCAACTGGATGGTAATTCAGTCCACAGAAATTCAAAAATATATTTGCCATTTTTCTTCCAATTACACAAGAGAACATAAATAGAAGGCAAATGACTCCTAAAGCTTGTAAATTTTATATCACACATTTATGCTATTTGAATTCTCCTTTGGCAAGAAACCTAAAATTGTGGAATCATAGATTTAGACTGGGTGGGAGTATAAATTTCATGGTACCCAGGGTCACACAGCTATTAAGTATCTAATATAGAACTCAATCTCAGGTCTTCCTGACTTTACATTCAGTGCCCTATTAATCATACTATGATACCTTGTTCACGAGCAATATAATGCTTTTGAGATTAGCCAAAAATGACTTAAAATTAAATCTGTCCATTTGGAAATCTTATAATATTTATGGAATCCCAGATCCATAGAATTTAGAGTTAGAAACAGCCATCTAGTCCAATCTACACGGCAAAGCAATTTTCATTATAATGTTATTGAAACATGAGCATAAAGATTCTACTTGAAGATCTCCAAAGAAGGGGGAACCAACTATATTCAGAGAAGAACAAACCAGCTGGATTGCTTTTGGCTTCCAATTCTGGGCCTTCCTCTTGAATCCACATTCCATATGTATTGCTTGAAGAAATGGGGGGATATTTAGGCTGAAGAGTAAATTTATTGTGGGAGGTGATCCAGGACGGCATCCTTCAAGTCTTTAAAGGACTTCCTCCTAGAGAATCTGTCCATAGAAGGCAGTACTAGAAGCAGTATTAAATGCTCTTTAAGTCAGATTTAGACTGGATTTCACAAAAAAAGTTTCTGCTTATTCAAAAGTGGAATGAGCTGCTTCCAGAGATCATTACCTCTTTGCACTCCATTTCCCCTGCTTCTACCATACAGGGTCAAATAGAAAAAAAGATTAATTCTGTCACTAAATGACAAGCCTTAATATATTTGCAAGTTTTTCTTGTCTCTTCTGAGTCTTTTTTTCTTTAAGCTACATATTCCTAGTTCCTCCATCTGATCCTCATATGGAAGAGATTCATGGCTCCTCACCATATGGGTTGACTCTCTCTAGACACTTTCCAGTCTACCAATGCTCTTCATATGCTTGCAGGTTTAGAGGTGGAAGAGAACTTGGACCCCATCTGCTCCAACTCCATTATTTTACAGAGAAGGAAACTGAGGTTGAGAAAAGTTAGATGATTTATCTGGGGTCACTCAGGCAGTGTCCAAGGCAGGATTTTAATTCATCTTCCTGATTCCAAACCCAGTACTGTTACACCTAGATGCTGCCTTCCCAACCTCTGGAGACTGGAACTTGAATACATTATACCAAGTGTGTTCTGGTTAGGGTAGAGTAGGGCGAGATAGGATTCAAGAGGGAGAAAAAACTAATTCTGGTCACATACTATCTATCACCTGAATATCACATATTCCAGCAATATGACGCTTTGACTTATTTCATATTCATCAGGTTTGCCAGATCCATAGATCCTATATCTCATGGATTTTTTTTTCTTTTTTAGGGGGAAGGGGGAAGGTTTGACAACAGAAAAGCTATTGAGTGTGTGAAAAGGCAGTCATTCTCTTGCTGAACTGAGGCTCTCAGCTCTACTTGTCTCAGCTGGAAGTTTCTCTTTGTGTCTCTTACATACTGCAATTATAAAAGACGGATGCTTGGGATGATAAAAAAAAGAAAAAAAAACATTGAGGGCAATGTGAATAAAAGCATCTCCTTTCCCATTTCAGCCCATATATCTTGAGAAAGGATGAGAAAGAACAATGAAAGTCACCACTTCACCTCCAACATTCTCACAGACAAAGAATAACAGAAGACAAACTTTTAATGACTTCTCTATACAGTGCTTCATATTATTACTTCTTTGCTCCTGCTTCCCAGACTAACTAGATGATCCTCTTGAGCTAATCCTTTCCCAGGTCCCGCTAAAGGGGACCCTTTCTTGTCTCTCACCGTAAGTGATTCTAATCCATCCCATAACCATTGGCTTCAAAATTCTTTTTTTCATTTCTCTTGTCCCTTTTTTTTTTGGTCACTGACACAATAGTATGCCACTAATTTAAAGAATATTCTATAGAATATGGGTTCTTAACCTTTTTGTGTGTGTCATGGAACCCTTTGGTAGTTTGGTGAATCTCAGAGACATCTCTCTATAGTGTTATTAAAAGAATATACAAAATAAAATGTGTAGAGATTACAAAGGAAACCCATTAGGTTGAAGTGTAAATGTAATAGGATAATATATGTGCTTCTTTAATAATATATTCATTAAGATAATGATTTATTTTTAAAATTAAATTAAAAAATAAATTAAATAAATTAAATAAATTAAATTAATTAAATTAAATTTAAAATTAAATTAAAAAAATTAAAAGGTAGAAAAGTTAAAGTTAAAATTTATGTCATAAATACATAATAATGAAGGTTATTTTTGCTTGAATAAGAGCATAGGTCTATGGGATGATCTTTAACAGGGAAATATATATGTTATCTTGGACATTCAGGGCTATTTCCATTGTTTAGTTAGATATTTTCAAGCACTGAATATTTTGATAGGTAAAAATATGTTGTTGGGCATGGAATGAAAACTTCCATACATCAATTTACAGTAACTATAACAATTTTGAAATTATGATGAGTGTAAATGATATTTTTGAGATATCTACCTCAGTGGCTTTGTGATATAAATCTGTTTATGATTTTTATTGGCAGTATAGTCACAGGTGCTGCTAAGATTACTATGGTTTGTTGTCCACATTCATAATTGAAGGAAAAGCTAAATTTTAGTTAGATGTTAATTTAAAAAATTTTTTTTTAATGTTCATGGACTCCATATCCCTGTTGAACAAATATAGCTAGGATTATAGGTAACACTTGAAGGTATGTAGGGGTCTTTACAAACATGGTATCATTTTCTACTCATGACAATCCTGTCAATTAGGTGTTATTATTATTTCCATTTTATAGAAGAGAAAATACACAGACAAAGGATCAGGCTCATCTAGAGTTACTGTGCTAGAAAGTGTGTGTAAGGCCAGATTTTATTTAAACTTGGAACTTCTTCAGTCTAGTCTAGTGTTCTATTAGCTGTACCACATAGGTTGAATAACTTTAAGCTTTCTTGAGAAAAAAATATCCCCCCTCCCCAGAAAAAAAAAATTGGTCTATGGACAGATGGAAGAATAGAAGCACACCTTCCTAGTCTTCCTATTTTTTTTCTTTTTTTACCTACAGATTCCTAGAAAGGGTAAACTTCCTTCCCCATCAGTCCTTTCATCCTGATCTCTATTCTCACTAATAAGAAGTGCTCTTCAAAATTAAAAACATCCTATTTAGGCATTTAAAACTTCATAAAATTGCACATTTCTTTTCTATCATCTTTCTTGACCTCTCCTTAGCATGTATGACTTTGAATAAACCTCTCTTACCTTGATTCTGTCTCCATCCTTAGATTCTGTATCATTGTTCTTTCATGTTTTTCTTCCTAAACCTTTATTTATATATTTATATAGCTGTTTGCTAGTTTATTCTTAAATAGTAGTATTGTCGCCACCAGACCTAACCCATGTTCTTTTGTTTTCCTTTTTTTTTTAAATCCTCACCTTCCATCTTAGAATCAAACCTTTGCATTGGTTCTAAGACTGAAGAGCAATAAAGGATAGGAAATGGGGGTTAAGCTACTTGCCCATGGTCACATATCTACATAGTTTCATTTAAAAATAATTAATTTAAAGTATTTTTCCATGGTTACATGATTTAAGTTCTTTCCCTTGCCTCCTCTCTCCCATCTCCTCCATTACAATGAGTAATTCAACTGGGTTTTACATGTATCATTGATCAAGACCTATTTCTATAGTATTAATATTTGCAAAAGGATTAGGCAATTCGGGTTAAGTGACTTGCCCAGAGTCATACAGTTAAGTAATGTCTGAGGTCAGATTTGAACCCAAGACTCCCATTTTGAAGTCTGATTCTATCAACTGAGCCCCCAGTTTCCCCCAGGAATTTAAACACTTAGAAATTCAAGAAGTAAAGAGTCCAGTCTTAGGAATACTTTGAGAAAACATCTTTACTCCTATAACAGAAGAGTAAAACAGGGGAAGGGCAAGTAGACAAAGGAATATTAAACTATACCCATTCATTTTCAGTGATGCTCTTTGACTTATATCATCCTTTCCAATGAATCAAAATTAAAAATCATTCAGAAACTATTTAAGAAATTATGATATATCTAAATATGCTATATCATTTTACCAACAATAAATTATTCTCAAATAATCTTGGACTATAAGTGGATTAAATAATCAGGGAGCAAAACATATCCCCATTTACTGGGGTCTGGTACCCATGATATGCCAAGGGACTGGGAGTAAGATGTTTAGCATATGGGGGGTTATTCTACTTCTCTCAGGAAAGTCCTTATTGGTCAACAGGCATTTATTAGGCACCCACAATATAAAAGATATGATATTTATAAGACAGAGAAGAAGAGAAGATGGACAAAGGTTCACATAGGAGAAGGTATTGATGGGAAAAAATCTGTACTCTTTGAGTGAATATCTACATCATTAATATCACAAATCTATTAGAATTCTCAAGAATTTAATGGGAAAATAAATTTTTATTGCCAATTTTCAACATGAAAAATAATATGACACATAGTTTTTTTAGCAACAATACTGACAAAAGCTAACATTTATATAGCATCCTGAGATTTACAAGGTGCTTGACAAATATTATGATTAATCCTTACAATACTCCAGAGCTAAAGGTATTATTATCTCCATTTTATAGATAAATAAATTAAGGCAAGCCCAGAGTCACATAGCTAAGAAGTGTCAGAGACTGAATTTAAACTCAAGTCTTCCTTAATCCAGCTCCAATGTTATATTACTTAGTTGTGTTGAAGACTACATTTTCTTTAATATCTCATGGAACATATAAGTATTTTCCATGTGCTCACCTTATATTATGTAGTAATACTTCTGGATGAGGCAGATATAAATGTGGATTATGTATAGATACAAATTTAGAAAATGGAGACAATCTTGACTCTCAAGAAGCTCACATTTGAATTGAAGGAGACTAAACAGATAGTTTGCAACCACGCTTATATTCAATGGCATATGGGAAGGCCAAGTAGTACTTAGTAACAGATCAGAAGACAAGACTCTTTGGTTCTAAGTAAGTGGTAGCAATAGAGATGGTTCCTGACCACTAGGCAAAAATTTTATTTTATTGAGCTAGAAAAAATATCTATCTGAAGTCAAGATTAAGCATTATTTGCAATGGGAATAAACTTGAAGCCTTCCTAATAAGATGATGGGTGAAGGAAGGATGTCCATTATCATCACTGTTATTTAGTATGACAGTAGAAATTCTAGCTATAGTGATAAAACAAGAAAAAGAAATTAGGGGAATAAAAATAGACGAGGAAACGAAACTGTCACTTTGCACAAGATATGTTATACATAGAGAACCCTATAGAGCCAACAAAGAAAAACTAATGGAAATAGTTAAATTCTGCAGAGTTGTAGGAAACAAAGTAAATCCACAGAAATCATTGACATTTCTATATGCTATCAATAAAACTCAGCAGGAGGAGAAAGAAAGAGAAATTCAATTTATGTTATTGACAAACTACATAAAATGCTTGAGAATCTACCTGCCAAAAAAAATCCCAGGGACTATATGAACATAATACAAAACACTTTAAACACAAATTAAGGCAGATCTAATAATTTGGAGAAATATTAATTGTTCATGTGTAGGATGGGCTAATATAATAAACATGCCAATGTTACCTAAGTTAATTTGCTTTTTTAGTGTTCTATCCATCAAATTACTGAAGTATTGTTTAATAGCACTAGAAAAAATGACATTCCTCTGGAAAGACAAAATATCAATATTATCAAGGGAATCAATGAGAAAAAAGTGAAGATAGTATAGTGGTACCAGATTTTGAAATATATCATAAAGTGTTAATCATCAAAACAGTTAGATACTAAGGTATAGAATGGTGGATCAGTGGAATAGGTTAGATATAATAGAAGAAGTAAATTACTTTAGTGATCTAGTGTTTGAAAACCCCAAAGATACAAGCTTTGGAGGTAAGAATTCACAATTTGAAAAAAAATTGTTGGGAAAGCTAGAAAATGGTTTGGCATAAACAAGATATAGATAAACATCTTACTATATTGCAAAGTAAGGTAAATGCATAAAATATTTAGACATAAAGGGTGATAAATGTAAATTAGGAGATTATAGGCAAATGTACTTAGATCTCTGGATAAGAGAAACTTTTATGACCAAATAAGATAGAGAAGGTCACAAGAAGTAAAAAAGGATAATTTTGATTACATGAAATTTAAAAAAAAAGCTTTGGCAAAAACAAAATCAATGTATCCAAAATTAGAAGGAAAACAAGATATGGGAGAAAATTTACATCAAGTTTCTTTGCTAAAGGCCTCATTTCTCAAATATATTTCCATTTTCCATTATATTTGCCAATCTAATAGATGTTAGCTAGTATCTCAAAACAGAAGCAAATAGCAGAGTTGATTAGAAACCAAAATCCTATCATATATTTTCTACAAGAAACACACCTGAAGCAGATAGAAACACATAGGGTAAACGGTTAGAGGCTGGATCAGTTTATTGGGCATCAACTGAGAAAAGAAGGCAGGAGTTGCAATCATGATATCTGACAAAGTAAAAATGGATCTGATTAAAAGAGATAAGGCAATTACATTCTGATAAAAGGCAGTATAGACAATGAAGAAATATCAGTACTCAATCTGTATGCACCAAATTGTATAGCATCCATATTTTTAAGGGAGAAACTATTGGAGGTTAAGGAGGAAACAGATAGTAAAACTACACTAGAGGGAGACCTCAACCTTCCTCTGTCAGATCTAGATAAATCAAACCAAAAAATAAATAAAAAAGAAGGAAGAGATGTGAATGAAATTTTAGAAAAAATAGAGTTAAAATATATGGAGAAAAATAAATATGGACAAAAAGGAATATACCTTCTTTTCAGCAGCTTATGGTACATTCACAAAGATTAACCATGTATGAGGGCATAAAAACATTGCAAACAAATGCAGAAAAGCAGAAATAATAAATTCAACTTTTTCAAATAATAATGCAATAAAATTATAATTAGTAAGGGTACATGGTGTAAAAAAAATAATGGTGAGCTACATAAATATAGATAGAAAAACTGTTCAAAATTGTTCAAAAACTGTTAAAAATATTTAACTCACCAATTAGGTTCAAACTATTCAATAAAGGTTCAGAACTGTTTGGATACTTTTGATACATGTAATCAAAAGTATCCTCAGTGATGAAGTAAAGCTCAAATGCTTACTTATCTTCAGGGCCGGGTGCAAGGATGCTAAAAGGACTCTTATTATAAAAATAAAATATTTATTGAAATATATAATGATAAATAAAGGGTTTCTAATTCTGAGGGATTCTAAATCCACCCAAATAAATTCCCAAGTTCCTCAAAGAACCACTTCTCCTGTGTTTCACAGGACACACTAATCCTCCCTGATCTGGCTATCCCAAATTTATATTATCTAAATAAAAACTATCACGATTATACTTATACTTCTTAACTTTGCCTTCAAATTATAAACTAGCAAAGGCTAGCTGGTTGAGTCTCAACAACAATCCAGTTAGGACTCTGAGTCTTAACAGATTCAGAGTCCAAACGAAAGACCAGGTTTTTCTTTGGTCTTCTTAACAATCTATAAAAACCACAATAGGTAATCAATAGTATTTCCCAAGTTGGGAAAGGAAAACACTGAGCTCCTTTAGGTCTTTCCCTCAGAATGAGAGAGAGGCAAAGATGTTACCTCCTCCATCCCTGAGAGAGAGTCTCTGAGAGTGTGTCTTTGCCAACTGCCAGAGACAAACTTCCAACTG